>NW_026732128.1:0-155151 GCF_028476545.2 Physella acuta
AACGAAGTGAAAAAATAAGAAAGCGTCTAGGGTTATATACATTTCACGGAATTATCACGCATGAATCTTTGTGTACAGGACGCGAGATTGTAGATCTAAATATGTGTAGGCTAAATATAGCAAAGCTTTCCTAATTGCATAATTAGGCGAGAAATTTTTTCAGTCACCAAATAATTAAAAAAAAAATATCCAAAAAAATAACATTGTTTAGTTAACTAGGCCTTTGGCGAGCGATTGACTTAGATATTTACACAATTATTGTTTAACAGTGTCATAAAAATCTTAACTGATGGTAAAAGTTGAACACGTCACTAAAGTGGGTCGACTGTAAATGACGTCACACATCTCAGGAGGCCTGAGGAGGGGGTCTTTTGATTTATGATTGTGTTACGAAAGCTCAAAGGTTTAAAAAATAATTAGGATTTTAGGCCTAGTTTTTTTAGTGGGGGGGGGGGGGGGGGAGAAATCGCATTGAAAATGACATTAGTAACCCATTTTTAGGAAGGGTGTGGGGTCTTGGTTTTATAAGACACAGATGGTGGGGGGGGGGGAATAGGCTATAATCATGTGACGTAATATATGGCCTACCCCTATCTCACATCATTTAACCCAAGCCTATTGCACCATGTAGTGAAGGATAGCAACATTAAAAACAAGAAGAGACAACTCCAAAAATTAAACAACTGCTGCCTTGTAGTTTGTTCTTGGTTGGACAAAGGCTATGGAAGCAAATCCAAAAAGAAGTCAATGGCCTCAATGGCGCATAACCAGTTGACACGCTTAATTGTGTTGAAGGCGTGGTCGAGTCGGCAAAAAGCTCATGGTTGATAAATTCGAACAAAGTCTCGAGTTCAAACCCACTGGCAGATAAATCTCGATCCCCTTCAACACTAATAATTAAGAACGAAGAAGAAGAAACAAGTCGTCTGGTCTTGCATATTTTCACGAACATATAATTACAACACCAGATGCATTGTTATCTAATACAAACGGCAATAACACTAAATCTGTAGTTCTATGTCCACTGACGTTTTTTTGTGTGTTAGATGCAGCTATGACAGATTGTGTTGTGTTAATAATTACCCAGTTAAAGAGCAGTGTCAATAAAATAGTGAAGGGCTTGTGGGGGGGGGGGGGGGGGGGGGGGGGTCGTCAATATGACATCGTGTATCGATGGGAAAAAAAAGGGGAAGGGGGCTTTAAGCAATTGGCTATGGGATGATATATCGAGGGAGGGGGTAAAGAATATGTCAATATATTTAGTATTTATTGTTTATAATATCAAAATTTAAATATAAATATAATTTATACAGAGTATATAAAGGCCTATCATAGAATACCCCCCCCCCTCCCCAAGTTTCAAATACTCTCACAGGAGAAAAATGTCTGAATGATAGGGTCTGGATCAGGGTTAAGACATGGTTACTAAGTAGGGTATAGATACTCTTTTTCTAACAAAGCTTCAATACGTAGCTTACTGCCGGCGATGATATCACAGCGTAATAATCTTTTTGAAATAAAAAATTAATTAAGTCATTAAGACAGACCGAAACGAGAACAACAAAATGTCGTTTATTTTTAATTTTTTGTTTTACATTATATTTGTTTCAGAAGTTCCAGGCGTTAGATCACAGCCCGGCACCCTGTCCGTCAAACCCCACCCCGTTTCACCAATGGACGGCCAAATGGCCGTGGCCACCATCGACATAGAGACTAGTTTCACAAACAAGCACATGTCGAATGGGGCCAACGGTCACGCCAACGACACGGTGAAAGCGTCCGTCTTGTCGGCCCACAATATCAACTATTTTGTCAAAGTCGCCACAAAATGTTGCATGGGGAAAACAGATAAACAAATTTTACATGACGTCAGGTAAGGTCGAACAAATTTTTTTCTGCCGTTTTTAGACTGGAAAGTATATTTAAAGTTAATTTTTAAAATAAAATACGACGGAATAAATACATCAACATATGCATATTAAGGATAAAAATACATATTATTATAATCTCATATGCACACCTTAACGTCTTTTGTTTAAATATATTTTCTGCAGTGGCATCTTCAAGCAAGGAATGACCGCCATCCTAGGCCCTACAGGTTCTGGAAAATCTTCGTAAGTTAAACATTTACCTGCTAAAATATAATTAATTAAATGTTAGAATATGTCAGATTGGTAGGCCCTATTTAATAAAATTGTTTAAAATCTAAATTCTTATATTTATTATGTTCTTAATGAATGAAATTTTCTGCTATAAAAAAATAGTACACTAAATACATGTGTCAGTTATTTCAATACTAATTTAAAAAAAAAAAGGTTTTTAGATGTCCTAGCTGGCAGGAAAGAAGCTGAAAGATTATCTGGCCTTATACTACTTGACGGTAAACCTGTGCCCAAGAATTTCAAATGTATGGTTGGCTATGTAGTTCAGGTGAGAACATACACATAGAGATCTAGATCTAGAATAATCTAGAATCTATATCTACCATTAAATAAATCTAAATTAAACCCTAGATCTAGATCTAAATGATTTGTATTCACGTACATAAAAGTAATCTCATGAACCAATGGTGCTGTGTGGTAAAAAAAATCATCATAAATATTTTTGGTAATCTATCGTTTTGGGTACGTAAAATCGCCCGCGGCTATTTATGTACGAAAACGTTACCTCATTGTCAAGGCTTTAATAGAAGTATATTGTGATATGTTTGTGTCAAATATTATAGGTAAATGAATAATAAACCTAAATCAATTGCTAAATATATCGATATAGGCCAGAAATTAACTTTAAACAGCAGTGTCTGAGAGCAAGATTTGCTATATAAACAGCAGCCATTTGTAAAATAGAGTGGCTTCCCCCTGAATGTGGCGCTAAAAGCTTATAAAAATAAAACTTAGACAAGATGGCTGCTATAGTAAATGAGCATGGTTGCATCTGTTGGAAACATCGCTAGTCTTCATTTATTACGGAAAAGTTTTAATTCAATTGTTTAAAAACAGGTACATAAATGAATCAAGGAAACATTTTTGAATTTTTTAAAACATAAATCCTCCTCAAAATGTGAAATAATTATTAAAATTTAAGGAGTCACCTGTTTTTCACATTACAAATCGCGGGCGATTTTACGTACCCAAAACGATAGATTACCATATTTTTAAATATAATAAATAAAATAAATATTAAATTATTAAATAATGACGTCACGCTTTTTTGACGACTTTTACCACCCCCCTCCATCACACATCGTCACAAAAAGCCAGACCCCCCTAAGATGACGTCAAGCCTCAGCCTACAACCACCCCCCTAAAAATTGCAGTTGAATTTTTCTTAATACATCAATATTTTTCCAAAATCTTGTCTGAACTTTGTCAACAAGGAATTTTAATCAATTCCTAGATCTAGATCTATTTCTAAAACGCGAAATAACGTCTAAAATTTGTTTTCTAACATTGCTTTTTTATAATGCAAAAGTGTGATGTCACACCATCTGAAACCCCCCCCCCCCCCCCTTGCTTGGCGCTACCTATAAAGCAAGCTAGGCGGTCGCCTAGGGCACTATCCATTGAGGGGAGCAAAAATGTGTAATCACCATTAAAAAGTACCTAATAAATTAATAATTAATAACTTTGATTATGTTATATAAATATTAGACAGGGTAAGAGTGTAGCTATCTAGTTCGGTGCCCAAGACGAACTATCAACTTTGTGTCCCCCTCCACTCCTCTACTTTGACCTATATATATAGTTATTCGCGTTGGTGAAAATGCCTTAGCCTTTTTATTTTGGTGTCACACAGTTGATGAAAAAAATAATTAAATAGGGGGAGGGGGGGAAGGCGGTTTAATAAGTTTTGCCTAGGGCGCTAAATAACCTCGCACCGGCACTGCCCTGCCCCCTCATCACACACCGTCACAAAATTACAGACCCCCCCTTCCCCCTAGGAGTGTGACGTCATTTATGGATGAAAATAGTTGAAAGCATAAATCCTAAAATCAAATGAATTAAAATTTCAAATGAAAGAAAGACTAATAAACTAAATAATAAAGAAAGACGTTTAATTTTTTATGGAATTATTGAGGATACTAAAATACAAAATCTCTGATGGGCGGATTAACCCTTAATCACTGTTCTAAATCTAAATAGACTATTGAAAAATCTCTCGTTTTTATTTACTGTTTTTAAAAAACATCGCACCCCCCTCTCAACCATACACATAACCCAATGATGTTGTATGTCTAATCACCTATGGAAGCTGACCACATACTCAAATGTTTCAATTCCAGGATGATGTTGTCATGGGTACATTGTCAATACGGGAGAACTTTGCCTTTTCGGCAGCCTTACGTCTGCCCAAATCAGTTTCTGCCAAAGAGAGGAAGGGGAAGATTGACCAGGTGATCAAAGAGCTTGGTCTGGACAGGTGTGCTGATACCAAGGTCAGTTTTTTTCTGGGAAAACAATTATCAATACAATTCATACATTCAATACTTGTTTTCAAAAAGCTTAAGTACATAGCATACTGCCGGCTTTGATAGAACTGCATTATGTTTTTTTAAAAATAAAAATGATCTAAGTAATTAAGACAGACCAAAACAACTCCAAAAATTCGTTTATTTAAAATGATTTATGTTTAGTATAATGTTAGGGTGAAGGCTATGCTATAATCAACTAAGATCCTTTAGTTAATATATGTATCGTTAAGAGTAATGCCACTTCCCTTAGGATTAGAGAAAGAGAAAAACATTTTGTACTTACTAAATTTTTACTTACAATTTTTGTAGGTTGGGAATGAGTTTATTCGTGGAGTGTCTGGCGGAGAGAGGAAGAGATGCAACATTGGCATGGAGCTGATTATCTCCCCTCCTGTGCTCTTTTTAGATGAGCCAACAACAGGCCTGGATGCCAACACTGCAAACACAGTGCTCATGTTTTTGAAGAGGTTTGGAACATTTCACCAAAAGAATCCAGTGTATTCCTAGCTATCTATTGAATCATATAAAAAAAAGTGAACAAATGCGCTATACTATCAAGAATTAGTGGGATAAATGTTCACAAAAACTGTGGTTTTTAGTTTTGAAATTTTGGTTCAAGTTACTGTTTGAGCAGTTGTCATCACAACCAGACCATCAGTTTGGGAAAGACTAAATCAGCTGCAACTGTCAGCTGCAATGAAAAACTGTCTTCTTTTAACACTTATTGAGATGCTCAGATAACAAATATAAAAACAATTGTTTTACCCTTTAAAACAATAACAACTGTCTATGTTTATACTTTTGTAATACATTTTGTGTGTTGTAATATTTCAAACAGCTAGTTTGTTTTGTTAACTGTGACGTTTTTTATTCCAGGTTGTCACGACGAGGAAGGACGATCATATTCTCTATACACCAGCCTCGGTACTCCATCTACAGGCTGTTTGACAGCTTGATGCTGCTCTCACAAGGTCACACTGTGTTTCATGGGCCCAGTGAGGAAGCCCTGGCGTTTTTTACCTCTCAAGGTATGGAGATACTCCTTAATTATGGAGACACTAAGCTGTACACTTCATGCTGTTAATCAACAGTTGTTGCCATTGCTCTGTATAGTTCCAATGGCAACTTAAACAATGCTAAGTTATTACGAAATTCTTATGATGTTATTCTGTCATTTTATATATATGTTAATATTCCACTTTGCCGTGTTAAAGTTATGTAGGGCAAACTTTAACATTACAGTAGGTAGCACAAACTATAACATTACAGTAGGTAAGACAAACTATTGCAGTCCATGAACAACTTGCTGTGCTTTATCTCCTGTTTAGGTTATATTTGCCAGGAACACAACAACCCCCCAGATTTTTTTCTGGATGTCATCAATGGAGACCCAACCACATTCAAAGATGCAGGAATCAATGTTGTCAATGAAGTGGAGTCAGATTTTGAAAGTAAGTCTTGGATTCTAATTTGTTTACTTTGTTGCGGCCAACTGTAAAATTAAAGTTATTGTGTTGCTCTCCCTTGCATTGTAGACTACCTTCTCATAAACTTAATCCATTCTCTTCAGTATCGGAAGTATTAATTGGTTTAAAACTTTTGTAACTTAAAAGCTCAAACATTTTAAATTGAAATATTTATTCTTAAGAAATATATTTTAAAAGAAACAGAACATTCTTAGCGTTTAAAACTATGTCTGAAAATTATAGAATGTATCCATAGATGCTTCAATTTATCTATAGTAATAAGCCTGTTAAAGACAAATCTTTTAGGCAACTCAGTCCTGGGCTAATTTCTTCAACACGACCAGTGATAACTCTGAATTAATCTATAAAACATTTTTAAAAATACTGTAATACATACTGCATAACCTTTTACCTTCAGTGGAAGTTTAGTCAACATTGCCTAACTGGTCTTTCTTCTGTACCAACTGCTCTTATTCTCATTGCTTTAATAATTTGACTGACTTACATTTTGAACTAATAATTGAGAATGTTTTCAGGAACATCTGACTATAATGAATCAAGTAAGAATATTTTGAAGCTTGTCCACCTCAAACTTTTGGTTCCTTTAATGTTGACTAACTTTGATGTTGTCTCTAAAATAGTTATTCAATGGTTATTAAAAAAAGTGAGATTTAACAAAAGGCTATGATAAGGAAATTCTCTAAAGGATTCCAAGACTATTGGTAAAACATTTTCTTCAGTCTGACTCAGATAGTAGAGTTGTAGGCCTGAGGTAAATAAATGCCAGTCCATAAATTTATCTGATCAATCAACAAACATTTACAACTCAGTCTTAGTTTTGATTTTTACAGTCAATGTTTAGCGAAAAATAAGTACATGTTATAGTCAATGTTCAGCAAAATAAAATTAGATTTTATGTGTACCCAAACAAATAAGTTGATTTTACAGTCACATTTTAGCCAAAAAAAATATTAAAGTTTACACACTTTTTGTAGTAAAACAATTATTTTTTACAAATTTAGATTTACAATAAATTTTTACAAAAACACACTTTTTTTTACATTTTTACAGTCAACCTTTAACGAAAAACAATCAAAAAATGTGGCAATCCTTTAATTCTTGAATCCTTTAACTTGTGCTCAGTGATTTTAAATTACCAAATAAGAGGTTTATATTTATGATACTGTGGAGTTTCGAAACAGAAATAATAGTGGGTATTTCCATCTTATTAAATTATAAAATAATTTCTTCTTGTAAAAAGTAGTACCCAACTATTTATTACAATTTGCCCACTGTTGATGTATGGGGATGGTTTTTTTTTCAACCCATTTAATCTATTTTGTGGTTGATTGATTATTTGGTTTGTTCTTTTTATCACTAATAGATTACATCTTTACTGTCCTTTTAATTTTTTTGATGTTGTCAATCTTATAATTAAGATTTATTTAATATAAATGTGTGAATATATCTACCTTATCATTTGACCTAAGTCTAACAGCCAACAAAACAATGAGCTCATTATATCCATAATTTTCAATACATTAAATACAACTTCAACATATCAGTTACCTGATAGTTTGCCAGTTTATTGATGAGATGTATTTTAAGCTATTTATTTACAAAACTGGAAAACCATTTGAAAATGAATCAATCCAATAAGTTGCCAGTTTAAGTAAATACCTGATTCATAAACTAATTATTTTTCCAAAAGTTTTCATATCTTTGTATAATTGAGTACAGGGGTGTAAACTTGCATGCCTGTGGATAGTCCAATGAGAATCAAATATTAGTGTTCAAAAGCCTTAACCCTTTGAGCCTGTGCCTCCATGGCCTAATTTCTGCCATTTCCTGAGCTCCCATATAATCAAGCCAAAGTTGGTATCCACGTACTGGATAAAACAACAATTCAGCAAGATTCTGAAATTCTTTATTTTCTTTACAATATATGAACATAACAATGTATATAAAACAAACACATAATTATTGTTTTGATAGAACATAGAAAAAACAAATTTACATTTAGTAATTGTTTTGTTATTATTTTTGTTATTATTGATACCGGTTATTGTTTTATATACTTAATAAACATGATGACCAAACTAGAGTAACTTACCTATTTACTGTTATTATAATAATAATTATAACCGAATAATAAAATAATATAAAATAACCAATTTTTTTTAGTTGACAATGTATTTTACGAAATGCACACACTATTACTTTCAACTGTCCCCAAAATCTATTTTTAAAATCATAATCCTGCACTAAAAAGACATATGCGCTGTTTTATTCAGTTTGCCGCTAATTATATTTAATAAGACGGTATACCAGCCCCTAGGATCATGACGCTAGATCATCGGGCCGGAAAACCAGCTTTTCGGACATATATGCCTAATTTTGAAGCCGGTTTTCAAAGGGTTAATACAATTTTCCATGCAGGCTATAAAGCAGGGCCTTCTCATTTAAATTTAAGATGTCTGAACAATTTTAAGCTAAAAAAATGTAAAAATATCTGCTGTTTTATAGACCTAAAAATCAAGCTTCTATTTTTAAAAGATTTTTATCAATTTTTGTTCTTTTTTTTTCCAGCTCCTCAAAGCCAGCATGACAAACTTGTTGTAGGGTTTAAAAACTCGGACTGGAACAGAAGGTAGTACATCTTCACATCTCATAATGCTAAGTGTAGGGCAGGGGCTTCTGGTTGTTTCATAAAGCTAAGTAGGCAGCTTAACAGAGCAGAAGGTAATACATCGCATCCCATAAACCATGATACTAAGTGTGGGGCAGGGATTCTGATCATAGGGAGTTGCTAAGAGGGTTTGAACTGTTACACACATAGCAAAAGTACAGAATGAAAAATCAGATTGGAAGAATAATTAGTTTAAAAAAAAAAGTTTTAACTATTTTATCCTCCAGTTTTTTCACGTTTATTTTAATTTATCGCTGTTTAATAAATCATCCAGTAAACACTTCATGCAATATGCAAGTAATTAAGTGCTTTTTCTCTTGTATTATTACACAATTAAAACAACTAAAAATTGAAAACTATTGCCTGTTAACCTGTGTGTACTGTTTTGGTTATGAATTTAAAAAAAAAGATCCACATTTCTGTTCAGACTTCAAGAAGAATCTGGAGCCATCTTGAAAGACTTTGAAGCACAAGTTATCCTCAAGGGAGAGATGCATAAAGCAGTAGACTATGCTACATCCTTTGGGAATCAAGTAAGGTTGAAAGACATTCAGGGTCTTTAAGCTCTGGTCCATGAAATCAAGTTCTGCAAAATTAGCTAACGCTTTAGACAGGTTTATACAAGTTACTAGCCGTCGGTACCCGTTAGACATGAATTATAGGTCTATATATTTTTAATGGTATACATTTTTTAGAAGAATGTTTTATAAAATAGTTATTGGTGCTTTACTACAGGTTTAACGATATTAGTGACAAACCAAATAAATAGCTAAAAGTCCGACACATTTAAAATAACATAGGCTACTTATGCATATTAGAAAAAATTAAACCAAATTATATACATAATTAGTCAACACAACAGCATATTAAATGCACACATTGATTAAAAGACTTAAATGATTACGTTAAAAACCCGGCTTTTCAACGGTATTTATGTTGTTTTTTAAAGTAATTTGTATTAGTTCTGGCCGAGGAAATGGTATAAATTTCATAAATTATGTCTCGATAAGTAAACCTATAGATCTAAATCAAATTGTAATGAAATAGTATATTTGTTCGTATTCTAAAATTGGAAGATGATGACATGTAAAAAAAATGTAAAAATAAAAATGATGAGGACAAAAAGTTTTTAATGTAACTGCAAAATTTTTTTATCTTTAAGAGTTAATCTTTCAATCTACAATGTTTTAACTGTTAATGTCTGCTTTAATTCCTTTTTTTTTACTTCAGGTCCTGGTTGTTGCCAAAAGAGCTTTTATTAACTTGATAAGAAACCCACAGACCAGCATCTTAACTGTACGTTTGTTTTATACAGCACAATTTACGCTTTCTATCCTCCTACAGATATCTCCTTATCACTCCCTAACATATCCACAACTCCTCCCCCCCCCCCCACCCCCATAGAAATATGGAAGGAAAATTATATAATTTATTTAAAAAAAAAATATTTTAATAAATATATACATGAACATTTATGTCACCCCTGAAGAAAAATGTCTGAAAGAAGCACTAGCAGAATTGTGATTCAGATGAACTCTACTTTAACTTACCTTTAGGTCTTCAAACCCATAAACAATTATTTAGTATTCTGGTAACAAAGGTTAGTTTTTTTAAATACATTATAGTAAAATGAGATTAATTCAATGTTTTAAAAAATATTGATTTTCTATACATCAGATCGCAACCTCAGTTGTCTTTTCCATCATCATTGGAGCCATTTACTGGCAGCTTAAGGCTTCTGCTGAACCAAGCAGTTTTAAAGACAGGTCAGGAGTTTAACATTCATTCCTATTGCTGCTTTAATTTCTTTTATTGTAACCAAGGTTTACAATGGATACCATAAATCTAGGCTAATAATTGTAACAAAAAGTCTATCAAATGGTAAACAGTTGCCCTTGCTTACTATAAGCTAATTAGTAAAAAAAAATTGACTTTAAAAATAATGAAGAACCGCGGCTTACATTGAGTAATTGAGAAAAGAAATTGGCTGAAATATAAAATAATTTTCTCTGAAAAGATTCAAATTTATTTCCAACTCTAGCTTTATCTGTCCTGAGTTTAGTAGGCAAAAATTGGTTTGATTAATTGCTCACCAGATAATTTTTTCCCATAATGCTGTGAGACAGCTGATATGTGCTCTCTTCCATTAGGTCCTAAAGTATACTTTCAAACTTTATAATTTCAATGAGTATAAATATATTTTTACATAAGTATATTTTTATATTTAAATGACATTTTTTTCTTGTTCAAATCTTGTAGGTCTGGTGTTATATTTTTCCTTATTATGAATCAGTTGTTTTTCAATATGTCAGCTGTGGAAGTCTTCATCAAAGAGAGGAAGATATTTATGTTGGTATTTTTTAAAAACTTTCTAGTTTGTTGTATATAGTGACAATTGTACTTGTGTGTCTGTAGTAAGGTTGTACAAAATTATATTGAAAAATGTACAAGTCTATAATGAAATATGTACAAGTATCTAGTGAAAGATGTACATGTTTGTCTGAAGTGAAAATTGTGCATGTGTTTATAGTGAAAGTTGTACAAATATCTAATGAAAGATGTACAAGAATATTGTGAAATTTGTACAAGTATCTAGTGAAAGATGTACATGTGTGTCCGAAGTGAAAATTGTGCATGTGTCTATAGTGAAAGGTGTACAAATATCAAATGAAAGATGTACATTACAGATGAATATTATCTCCTCAGGCATGAGAATGTCAGTGGTTTCTACAGAGTGTCAGTGTATTTCCTGGTGAAGATTCTGTTTGACATGATCCCACTGAGGATGGTTCCTGTCATAGTTTTGTCATGCATTGTCTACTGGTCTGTTGGTAAGCTGAAATACTTATCTCTCTCCTGTGGAAAATATATAAACCTGTATTATTTATTACTTTTTCATAAAATATGTGTTTTGTACCACATTTAAATACAAATCAAGATTATTCACATTTTATCTTTTTATATAAATAACTTAAAAGTTGATATAAATACATGATACACTCTGATCAGCATAGTGTAATGACTTAACATTTATAGATTATTTACACAATACTTAAACTTGATTGTGCCGAAGTCTAAAGGGAGTGACACATAGCCAGTACATTAAATTCTTGTGTGATGTGTCCATTAAATTATTACAATGCTTCGTAAAATTTATCTTAACTTATGGAAATCAGGCTCTCATTAAAGCAATTTGGATCCAGGAATGTGTACTAGATGTGTACTAGATATGTACCTGAAGTAGGGGTGTGCTCCAGATGGGAACCAGACTTCAAACGGGTGGTGGGGGAATCTGTAAAGTTTATGGTTGCTAAGCCAAAAAGCCCCAAGTTTGAACCCTGGGCACATGAAGCTCATTAACTGGGACAGCAACTCATCTAGGAGGACAAATCCAAAATCAAAACTGCTGCCTTGTAGTTAGTTTTTGGACGGGCTATGGAAGCAAGTCCAGAAAGAAAAGTAGGCTGAAATTGCAGTCTACTGCCTAGCGTATATGGAACATAACATGTTGACATGTAGTACTTAATTGTGTTGGAGGAAATACTGTCCTATATTACAATTAAGTATGAAAAAGAAGAAATTGGGGTTAGTGCAACATCCAATTTTAAAAATATTTTTATATTTGTAATTTTTTATGTAATTATAAAGCATGGGTCCTGAATAAACCCAACCCTCCTTTCTGCAGGTCTACATTCTGGAGCTGACTATTTCTTCCTGTTTATGCTCTGTCTCTTCTTGACAACAATGGCGGCCGCTGCCTTGTGTTTCCTCCTCAGCTCCATTGTTCAAATATTTGCAGTGGCCCAACTTCTGCTGGCCTTGTGCTACGTACTCATGATGGTAAGCTTTTGGTTTGGTTTTTTTATTATGGAGGTGGGTTACTGAACGTAAATTTATATAGGTAACTTGGACCAGTCAGCTTTGGATATCTTATTCCTATAGCTTAACCCTTTGAGCCCGGGCCTCCCTGGCCTAATTTCTCCAATTTCCTGAGCTCCCAGGGCCAAACCAAATTTTCACTTATCTGCTTCTAACTTTGCCTATAACTTTTGAACCGTTTGAGATAATCCAGCCAAATTTGGTATCCAGGCTCTGGATCAAACAACAATGCAGCAAGATTCTGAAATTCTTTATTTGTTTTACAATTTTTGAACAGAACAATGTATGTAAAATGAACACATAATTAATGTTTTGATAGAACATAGAAGAAACCAATTTACAATTAGTAATTGTTTTGTTATTATTAATACCTGGCCACACTAGTTCATCGCCAGAAGTCCACTTTTGTGTGATAACTTTCAAAACAGTTATCACCGCCGGACTCGATGCAAAGAAAAACTTCGCATGTTTTGCACCAGTAAACATTTTTTTTTCGTTTCGGCAAGTCTTTGTCCTTGACACCACGTGCGTCAGAACGTACTTGGACAGTTTCATTGTCACTGTCAATTTCAATGTCACTATGTTCAGCCTCAAATTCAATGTCACTATTATCACAATATAGACCAGGATTATTATTTTCTTCATCAGAATCAATAAGTAGTTGTATTGCCTGAGATGCAGTCATTCTTCTACTTCTTTTGTTGATATTTCGGTCTTTTGCTTCATCTTTTGCACCAACTTTATGTGATGAAGTCGACGGCTGTGGCTCAGCTTTTCGTTTCGGCGGCATTGCTACGAAATGTATACACTTTCACTTTTCCTAAAATCAATTTTTAAAATCACAATCCCGCACTCAAAAGACATATGCGCAGTTTTAGTCAGTCTTCCGCACATTATATATTTAATTAGACAGTATACCGGCCGCAAGGAATATGACGCTAGATCATCGGGCCGGAAAACCGGCTTTTTGGAGATATATGCCTAATGTTGAAGCCGGTTTACCGGCCTAGCGGGCTCAAAGGGTTAAAAGTTAAAATTTTAAAGTTGTAAATGAATTAAAAAAAGTTACTTAGTAGAACATATTGATACATTATAAACATTCTAAGTTGATAGTAAATGACTATAAGTTTTAAAATATTTGATTTGTTTCCTTGTTTTTTCCTCACCAGTTGCTTGGTGGCTTCCTAATCAACTTTGAGTCAATTGGTCCGTGGCTGCACTGGGCTCAGTACTTTAGTCTGTTCAAGTATTCACTGTCGGTAGGTAGATTTTGTTGAGGTTTTTTATTTATTTAGATTTTTTTAATTCACATAAATATTTCAAATAATGTACAAAGTGTATTATGGGTTGGCGTGGCATAGTGGTAGTTTGTTAGACTGTTAACCCAAAAGTCTCAAGTTTGAATCTGGTTTCTAGTCAGTATAACGTCTCTAAGTCCATCCTGCTCTGATGGGTACCTAACTCATGTTATGGATGTTAAAGTGCTTCATATGGCAAGGTCACAAAAACAGTGAACTCTACTTCATTTGCTCCATGGATCGTTAAGTTCAAGAAGGGAAGTTTACTTACATGGTGAATTTGAGTGGGAGATATTAGTGGACTTGTTCAGTTGTAACATTGGTTTTTTATTTCTTTCAGGCATTGTATATAAATGAATTCAAAGACAGAGAATTCTGTACTAATTCAACAACATGGTACGTAATATTAATTTTAAAAATAAAAATTGTACATTAAATCACTTATACAATAAATTGTACAATAAATCACGATGATTAAAAAATGATTTCATATGATTTTAATTTTTGTCTGTTCTGAAAATAGTATCTCGGGTAACAAGTACCTAGAACAACAGGATATGAGCTACCAGGAACCCTGGGATTTCTGGCAAAACTACGTGGCTCTATTCTTGTATGCCTGTGTTCTCTTCTCTCTGACATATGTTCGGCTGAGATTTATGAAGAAGACCTCATAAATGGCAAAATTGTTATCATATTGTTATTACTATATTAGCCAGTTCTTTCCAGCATGAATGATGAAAATTTGGGTACATGCTCAGGTTTATAATCATTGTATAGCGTCACATTTTCTTCTAACTCAGCCCTAAAAGAAAAATGAGCCCTAACACAAAACTTAATGCTTATCCAAACTGTATCATAATCTAAACTCTACCCTTGAACTAACAAAAGGCTGCCTTGACAATAGATAGCACTAAAAGTAAAAATGTGTATGACAGTAAACAATGTGTATAAAGTAAAAATAATTTGTACAAAAGATTCAAGTTGACATTATTTTGTGTGGCTGTGTGATAATAGGTAGGTGAACTTTTATTTTTTAAAACAAGGGAAGATAATTATTAGCGAGTATGAATGTTGAGTTGTCCTAACATATTTCATGTATGTAATATTCTGGCATGTACATAAATGTAGGGGAGGTAATTTAATAATTGTTTTCACACTTAAGGGGAGACCACAAAAAAAAATCTTATGTATAATACAGGCCGAATTAGTACATTGTAAATATATTTTGTTTTTGGCTATTAACGTTTTACTGTAAATAATGCAAAACAAAATTGTATGAATATTTATTGTTAACAGAAAGATTTTTGTTTGTTTGGAATATGTACATAGAATATACATTTTTATATATCTCAGTTAATAATTTTTTTAATACTTGACATTTTAAAATGTGAATAATTAATGTGACAGTGATCTTACAATAAAAGTATAACATATCTTTGTTATGTGTTATCAGAGTTTTAGTTTTTGAGGACAGGTTGTTTATGAATACAGGTGGAGCAGAGTATGTCTAATTTTTTAGATACAGCAGACAAGCCACATCTAGGCAACATTATCCTCTTCTTGCCAAGTCACATATATATAGGTGGTGACCCAATCAATATTCACATATATGTGGGTGATGTGACCCAACCAGTAGAGTCACATATATGTGGGTGTGGTGACCCAACCAAGTCACATATATGTGGGTGAGGTGACAACCAGTACAGTCATATATATGTGGGTGTGGTGACCCAACCAAGTCACATATATGTGGGTGAAGTGACAACCAGTACAGTCATATATATGTGGGTGTGGTGACCCAACCAAGTCACATATATGTGGGTGTGGTGACAACCAGTACAGTCATATATATGTGGGTGTGGTGACAACCAGTACAGTCATATATATGTGGGTGTGGTGACCCAACCAAGTCACATATATGTGGGTGTGGTGACAACCAGTACAGTCATATATATGTGGGTGTGGTGACCCAACCAAGTCACATATATGTGGGTGAAGTGACACAACCAGTAGAGTCGCATATATGTGGGTGTGGTGACCCAACCAGTAGTCACATATATGTGGGTGAAGTGACACAACCAGTAGAGTCGCATATATGTGGGTGTGGTGACCCAACCAGTAGTCACATATATGTGGGTGAGGTGACACAACCAGTAGAGTCACATATATGTGGGTGAGGTGACCCAACCAATAGTCACATATATGGGTGATGTGACCCAATAGTCACATATATGGGTGAGGTGACCCAATCAGAAGAGCCACACATATGTGGGTGTGGTGACAACCAGTATAGTCACATATATGTAGGTGAGGTGACACAACCAGTAGAGTCACATATATATGTGGGTGAGGTGACCCAACCAATAGTCACATATATGTGGGTGAGGTGACACAACCAGTAGAGTCACATATATGTGGGTGAGGTGACACAACCAGTAGAGTCACATATATATGTGGGTGAGGTGACCCAACCAATAGTCACATATATGTAGGTGAGGTGACACAACCAGTAGAGTCACATTAGAGCCGGCGTTAGGAATACGCGGGGCCTAGGGCCAACCATCAGAGCGGGGCCTTTCCATTATATATATATATATATAAATATATATATATATATATATATATATATATATAATGTATGTATAAAGGCCTATATAATGTGATGTACACATAATAACACACATGTTTTGGAGTTTATAAGCTAATGTCAAACTTTCCACTATAATAACAGATTTTTATCTCTCCCATGTATTAACCCAATGTTCGTAGTTTTTTTTCCTTTGCTAAGATATTAAATCACTTTTGACAGTTATGTAATTCATACCAAATCACTTAAGAAAATTTAATCACGTGCCGAATAATTAGGAAAATAAAGTTTACAATACAGCGAACTCGACCTGATGTATCAAAACTGTATAGACTTCAAAATTTGTTTAGAATTCATACAATATTTTAAAACCAAAAACATTGTTAGCGCAATTTCCATTCTGGAGAATTGCGTTTATTAACCCGTCATTTCTGGATGTATGAATGTATGAATGAATGGATGGATGGATGTGTGTCCGCAGCTTTAAGTCGTATCTCCTCCTCAACGAAGCAATATCGAGGACTAGTTCCAAAAGCAATTATGTTAAGCAAGTTACGAGGATGAACATAGGCCATAAAAATTCCGGGTTTCTTTCATGGATTTCGCGGAAAAGCCAAAAAACCTCGAAAAAATGCAGTTTTTGGCCCATATCTCGGCAACCAGACCACTTAGCGACTTGAAACATTTACCAATCGATTCCTGCCATAATTTAGAACAATATTGCCGAAGAAAAAAATATCCTTTCGTTCGGTCACAAAATTTTTTTTGAATTAATTAAAATTTGGACCGAATTAGTAGGCATGTTTATCCAACCACACCACACGCGTCATCACGTTCAATAGCTGCGCCATCACGTTCGGTAGCTAGGCGCGCAATGGTTTTTAGTCATGTAACTGTATTGTAAATAAAACATGTAAAATACTGAAAAAAAATTAATAAAAAACGTTTTAATAACTAACCAATGGTTTTACTAACCCTGCTCTTGATTTACGCTACGACAGAGCTATTTTTAGATAACATAAGGAAATTGCGCTAAAATTGTCACTAGACTTTTTAATTACCTTGTCTTAATTATTGAACGGGTGAATCCTTAAGGTGACACAACATAACAACAGTTTTAACTTTCTTCCAAAAAATAATAATAAATCACTCTGTTTAATGCCCCCTGATATAGATCCTAAGGGCACCCCCCCCCCCATCGTCGCCCTCCTCCCACCCCTCTGCACGCAACTGAATGTTAATTTTGTTATACCAAGACAAGTAGGCCTACATATAGAGTTTCTTCCAGGCATCTCTTCGGGGGCAAGCCCCCCCCCCCCCCCGAAAACGAAATGAAATTTATATAATTTATATAGAAATTCATGGGTTCGCATACAATAGGGTATCTCTTTACGTCGTGGGCTAATTCTCGACCGCCATCTCCAGTCAGCTCAGGTCAAATGCCAGGCGACCGTACCCTACACAAAGGGAAGGTGTGACACTATTTTTGTATCGAATTACGGCCTGTCCCAGTTCAGGTGGGACTCACCAACATCAACCGTGGCCTCAGTTATAACAATCAACAACGTCGGCATTCGACCATTTAGTTTTTCCCAATTGAATTCAGCAACCATTTTTTTAAGTTTACGAACTAATTCAGATAACAATGACATTGCTGAAGCGCGGGGCCCCTTCAAGCGCGGGGCCTATGGCGACCCCCTAACGCCGGCTCTGAGTCACATATATGTGGGTGTGGTGACCCAACCAGTAGAGTCACATATGTTCCCAACCGCAGGAACAATATATTTGAAATAAAAGCATATAATCTACAATCTACACACTTCATCGGAAAAACACAACCACCAAAAAACACGGGGTTCCCTTAGTGTGTATGGGGGGGGGGGGGGGGGGCGGAAGAGAAGCGACAATTTTTTACAACATGTGACGCTAAAGGAAACCTTTTAAATTGTCTGACAGTTTGACGTCATCTATGCACGACCCCTAAGAATCTCGGCATGCAGCGCGCGACTTTGACATGTCCTTCACTTATCGAAATCCACTTCAAGGGAAGTAACCCGTGTGACAAATTAGCCACGCAGCATACGACACTCGTCGGAGCGTGAACGCCAGAAGACATTCTTGACTTTGGAATCACCGAAGGACTTGCGCAGTGGCGGAGGCAGGGTTTTGTGGTTAAGTATGCGAAAAGGTGGTTTTAAAACCTTCACAATTTTGAAAGTGAATTTAATCGGTAGACCAACGCGAGACTGGATGGATTTCTTTTAGTCATTTTTCTCCTCCTCAGCACGAGTATGTCGGGGAAAAAACTGAATATTAAACAATTTTAGTTAAACAAATTAAAGCCACGCTAAGCAAGATCATTAAAAGATGTAGTATATTATGAACGAATATCTTTTCCTTTTAAATGGAAAACCTTTTGTAGCAACCTAAATTGTTTTTCTGGGTAACTGTATCGAATGGTAGACTAACGAGATAAAAGCTGATTAATGTTGTGTAAAAAACCTGCGTCATGTTTTATTGCTAGAATAGAATGTCTTGTGCATGCTAGTTGGTTCTAAGTTAGGATACTGAGATACAGGACTTTGATACGTAGCAAATTGTTCATGGTGTCTACACATGTATACGACTATCAGAGGCGTAGCGAACCATTACAGCACCACAGCTCCAGGGGTAAACTATCCATTTAGCACCCCCCCTACCTCACGCCCATTTATATATAGTTATTCAATTTTTGTGAAAATAAACACCCTCCCCCACCCTCTTAGTTGGAAAGGTTGGTGGCGCTTTGTACTATTCACTATCCGGTAAAAGTTTTAATTTTGGTGCCATATAAATGATGTACAAAAAGTTGTGTATATATATATATATATATATATATATATATATATATATATATATATATATATATATATATATATATATATATATATATATATATATATATATATATATATATATATATATATATATATATATATATATACTAACCGTCCCGGCCAGGCCCTGCACTGGCATCTCTGAAAAACGTATCTGTAAAGGACCATAACTTGTGTGTTTAGTAATCAGCATTTATCAGGCATTGTCCACCCTAACCACAACCAACCAAAACACACAAAAAAAACCGCAAAAATAACACTAACACAAAACAAACACAAACGAAAACACAAAAACAAAAGCAAAGACAAACCCAACCACAAACACAAAGAAAACACAAAAACTAACGCAAACAAAAAAGCAACGAATACAAATCCAAACGCAAACACAAACCCAACCACAACCAAACAAAACCAAAACACAAAAAAAAACGCAAACATAACACAAACGCAAATACAAACACAAACGAAAACACAAAAACAAACGCAAACACAAACACAATCACAAACACAAAGAAAACACAAACGCAAAGAAAAAAAAGCAAACGAAAACAAACCCAAACCCAAACGCAAACACAACCACAAACGCAAACCCAAACTCAAACACAAAGAAAACACAAACGCAAAGATAAACTCAAAGTGTCCACAGTCTAGCCCGGGGCGCCAAATCGCACCATGACGACGTGCGGCGTAACCGCCTGATTCAACTTAGTAAACGACTATAGTACCCAACTTATTCATAGTCTTTTTGAACTCACTTACGCGAACGTAGGTACCATAGTGTACATGGGAAGGCCCGGGGCGCCAAATAGCACCCTGTCGGGGTGCCGGAGGACGCCCGGATTTGATTCACTTAAAGACTATAGTAACCTTTCTTATCTATAGTCTATCGCACTGTTTAAAACAAAATTATGCAGCATAGTGCTCACATGATAGCCCAGGGCGCCAAATCGAACCGTGCAGGGGCGCCGGCGGACGCGCCTGTTTCAATTTAGAGAAAAAAATTATAATACTCCAAGCTTATCCGTAAATGGAAAGAAATAAACATATAGGATTTGTAGGACCTGGCTTAAATGTTAGTGATTTAAAAAAAATAATTAGGTAACAGTATGTTCAGTGCATAGAATAAATAAGGCAGTATTAAAAATACCAACGACATTGCACTTAATCAATCCCCGCTAATTATGTAATTAGTTGCCGCACCAGGTGACACTTGACCTAGCGACGCCACTGTCTTGAACGTTTGCCTTTTTGACTATCTTTCACACTACTGTTCACCCCACTTCCATTAGCTACGCCTCTGCCACCCCCACCCCCCCTCCCAAAATTAAAACAAAAACGGAACAACAAAAACCTGCCTACGTCACTGCTTATAATCAATTATTTAAAAAAAAACAACAACATTAGACCCGTGGAAACCCGCCCGCCAGATCCACAGAAACTCTCTAACACAGCACTTTGATCGCTTGCATGCAAACACAATGGCAGTGGTCGTGCTAGCTACACGCCGCAGCAGTGGCAAACACAGTAATTTAGACGTATCGAGCGTTACAACTAAAATTAAATCAATCAATACATCATCGTGATTCACCCTGGATTAATGCCTGCCGTCAACAATAAAAGCGTAGAACTCAGTTTAAAAAAAATAATTCCCATTTACTTCTCATTGGCATACTTAATACCTAGATATAGAGAAAAACAACGAAAATTTCTTGAAAAAGGGTCATCTTGCCCTCCCCCCCCCCCCCCCGTTTTTCTTCTTTTTTATGAAACGGGAATGTCCAAGGTTATAAATAGATCTAAGCATAGAATTATTTCTACCCAGTCAAAATTATCACCACGAGCCGGCGTACGTGCAGATATTATCCGGGATATTTTACTAGATCTACAGAAACCTGTCTGATATTATTCTGGGATTTTGTTTGTTATATTTCAAACCTGGATGTAAAGGTATGCTTTGATACAATTTTAACATAAAACTCAAATCAAGGCAAACATAGCCTGTTCTTTACAGCCGAGAGAAAGTAGGTCACCAGACAGAGGCTTGCGTGTGTTACCGTCTGCACCAAGCAGAGTTATCGGCATTGGTTATTGTTCTGTAGAATATTGACCTACTCTCTACTCACTACACACGTTGATAAATTGTCGTGCTAATCGAGTGCTAATCTCGTCACGTAATTATCTCCTTTTTAATTTTTTTTCCTTTTAAAGACAAAGTATGTCCCACTTCCTTGATATGTTGCTATGTTGTTTTAAAACCTTTCTAAATAATAATATTTCTTTTTTTTTTGTGTGTAGAGAATCTACATTACATTAGCTACATAACTACATTATTATATAGATCTATGTTAAAATGGTTAGGCCTAACTAATCTAATTTTAACGTGTTGGGCAGTTTAATTACAGCGATGTAATACAATAATAAATATATTCAAATGTTATGATAATCCCCCCTCCCCTAGGCGACGTAAAACTACTGACATCAACATTTTCCTCAATGCTGACCCACTTTTGGAAATATTTAAGTGAAGAAAAGTTGAAAAAGATTTCTCTCCTCGTTTTGTATTTTAGGTTGTTTAATCGCGATAAATAATACTTTAACACATCGGGCCTAGAGAATAAATACTAAAACACATGACAATAAACAAAATATAGAATCTAGATAGGCTTATATTTTATGAATTTTTTACCACACATAACACTACCACCCCTCTTTAACACTACCACCCCAGTTTAACACTACCACCCCTCTTTAACACTACCACCCCAGTTTAACACTACCACCCCTCTTTAACACTACCACCCCTCTTTAACACTATTTCCCCTCTTTAACACTACCACCCCTAACACTACCACCCCTAACACTACCACACCTAACACTATTACCCCTAACACTACCACCCCTAACACTACCACCCCTAACACTACCATCCCTAACACTGCCACCCCTAACACTACCACCCCTAACACTACCACACCTAACACTACCACCCCTAACTCTACCACCTCTAACATTACCACCCCTCTTTAACACTACCACTCCTCTTTAACACTACCACCCCTAACTCTACCACCTCTAACATTACCACCCCTCTTTAACACTACCACCCCTCTTTAACACTACCACCCCTAACACTACCGCCCCTAACACTACCACCCATAACACTACCACACCTAACACTACCACCCCTAACTCTACCACCTCTAACATTACCACCCCTCTTTAACACTACCACTCCTCTTTAACACTACCACCCCTAACTCTACCACCTCTAACATTACCGACCCTCTTTAACACTACCACCCCTAACACTACCACCCCTAACACTGCCACCCCTAAGACTACCACCCCTAACACTACCACCGCTAACACTACCACCCCTCTTTAACACTACCACCCCTAACACTACCACTCCTAACACTACCACCCCTCTTTAACACTACCACCCCTAACACAGTACACTACCACCTTTAACACTACTAGCAAAAACAAAATACAATTTCCAGTTTTACATAGTGTGAAATAAAAAAAACAACTTTACAAGGAACTAAATTAAAATTTATAATCACCCAATTACCCAGCGTCTAGGCTATAATTAAATAAATCGCATTAACAGGTTAGTCAAAGCACATAAATATGAATACACTTTGAATAATAAACAAAAATTACTGGAGTTTTGATCAATTGTAAAATACAAAAATCAATACCAGTGTATGAATACATTTTATTATGCTGGAGGCGTGTGTCATTAAACAAACTAGCGACATGTAGGATTATTAGGATACATGTTTTAGAGTTAGACATGGGCCAGGGGTTCTCAGCCTATTTTCTTGAATGGGTTGACACTATGTGTACCTCCAAGGTTCCTGTTTGACTGCATGTTAAGTGAGTACCTATCTATACAAGCCAACAGTAAAGATGTACGAGAACTCTGGCATTGGTGTCGATTACTTTGAGAACCTTTGATACCAGCCAAACTCTGCATCAATAGGAAGTTGACTCACGCCCAAACTGGGGTGTGTCAGAGAGTTTCGCTATCACATATCACCCATTAAAAAAAAAACCTATTTAAAAATAAAGTATATAATTCAGAGGCGTAGCGACCCCTCCCGGCGCCCGGGGACAAACTTTCCATTTGGCGCACACCCCCATTTATTTTTCATATTTATAATTCAAAATAGTAGCTAAAATTAGCTTATTTTGGCGCTTCTAGGGTCGGCGCCCGGGGACATATGTACCCCCCGCCACCGTCGCTACGCCTTTGATATAATGAGTCGTTATGCTGAACGTGTTTCTCGGTATCATGTTGCCTAGTCAGATGCAGCGGTAGGAAACAGACCTACACGCAACCTTCCCTTTATGCCGTGTGTGCAAATTTTGTGTACGCGGTGCTCTTGATGACGTGTACACGGTTATCTGTATGTAATAAACATGACAGGCGTCAGGCCTGCATCTTATGCTTGTCCACGTGGTTGAGAGACAACGTTGCCACAACACAGTTGCCACATTGTACAACACAGTTGCCACATTGCCACAACAAAACTATTACATTGCCAAATTGTACAACAAAATTGCTAGATTGTATGGCCTACAACGAAATGATGCTACGACATTAGTGGAAATTATTTCTAGATCTATACCCAATCCGTTTTTCACACAAAATTACGATTTTTTTTTCTCGGTGTCTCCCCCTAAATGGTGTCACCCGGTGCGATCCGCAACGCCCGCCTCCGCATCGCGACGCCTCTGGACCAACACAATTACCTAGTTAGATAACATTGACTAATTAGATAACATTGACTAATTAGATAACATTGATAGGTATTGTTCCATGTAATACGTCATATGACCTACATCGTGGATTCAGTGCGGTATCAAAACATTTCGACCTAAATCTCCGTCGGAAATTCTTCTTTAAACCGTATATCTACGACAGCTCAAAGAATGTTTCGACGTGTGGTCTTCGTAGGAACACACCCTGACAGCAACAGATGACAGCCATGACAGAACTGTGTCACTGTGCTTTCACAGAACACAACGACGAGTCTCCGGCTTCACCGTACGATCACCGGAGCGTGACGGTGCCGCAGAGATTCTAAAATAAACCAGTTCTTCGGGTTCAGTCTGCACCATCATGGTTCAGTACATTCAGGGCTTCTGTTAGCACCAACGCTACCACTAGACCATGGTCCAGTACATTCAGGGCTTTTGTCAGCACCAACGCTACCACTAGACCATGGTCCAGTACATTCAGGGCTTCTGTTAGCACCAACACTATCATTAGATCATGGTTCAGTACATTCAGGGCTTCTGTCAGCACCAACGCTACCACTAGACCATGGTCCAGTACATTCAGGGCTTTTGTCAGCACCAACGCTACCACTAGACCATGGTCCAGTACATTCAGGGCTTCTGTTAGCACCAACACTACCACTAGATCATGGTCCAGTGGATTCTGTTAGCACCAACACTACCACTAGATCATGGTCCAGTACATTCAGGGCTTCTGTCGGCACCAACACTACCATCAGCACCAACACTACCACTAGATCATGGTCCAGTACATTCAGGGCTTCTGTCGGCACCAACACTACCACTAGATCATGGTCCAGTGGATTCTGTTAGCACCAACACTACCACTAGATCATGGTCCAGTACATTCAGGGCTTCTGTCGGCACCAACACTACCACTAGATCATGGTCCAGTGGATTCTGTTAGCACCAACACTACCACTAGATCATGGTCCAGTACATTCAGGGCTTCTGTTAGCACCAACACTACCACTAGATCATGGTCCAGTGGGTCTGTTAGCACCAACACTACCACTAGATCATTGTCCAGTGGGTCTGTTAGCACCAACACTACCACTAGATCATTGTCCAGTGGGTTCTGTCGGCACCAACACTACCACTATATCATGGTCCAGTACATTCAGATGTTTGATTGCCGGTGTCTGTCTAACAAACATCCAGATATAAATCATACATACGTCCGATTCAAACAATTTTCTAGACATGAAACAAATGCTGGGTTAGACTAGCACTTGTGCTCAAAGTTTCTTCCAAGCATCTCTTCGGCGAGCCCCTCCCCCATCCCCCCTAAAATAGTCCACCCCCACCCCCCAAAACAAAATTGAATGTGTATAGAAAATATATACTTTTACCAGTGTCCCCCCGAAAATTTAGTCCGCCTCCCCCCCCCCCCGAAAATGTCAAGTGCGCCCCCCCCCCCCCCGAGAGTAAAAAGTCTGAAAGAAAGACTGCTTGTGCTTTTTTATACTAGCCAGTGGTGCCCAAGTGGGCTTATGAAATTTGTCAAGCAGTTTTTCTCGTTTATTTGCAAGATAAACTCTGTTTTTTGTGTGTGTTAAATGCTGATTTTAAAGTCACAAGTTGACTCGTAAGTCAAACACCGAGTTTAAGCCAAACAAAGATTTGAATTCATGCAGTAAATCGGAAGTCATATATTGACTCATCAATGGCTTGTTAGTTGTACACATTAAAACAGGTTCTAACAATATATAAAATGTACCAATTAACCTGCTGATGTAACGTTTATTGAGAGAGATAAACGGTGCTCTATGATACCATATGAATGTGATGAATGTAAGCCACAGTTTCCAGTAAGACGATAGCGATACTACAGTGATTTAATAATTACAGAGATATAATAATGATATTAGTGTGATATAAAAATGCTATTACCGTGATATTATAATGCTATTACTACCGTGATATAATAATGATATATTACAGTGATAATAGTGATATCATAGAAATATTATTACAGTTATATAATAGTGATTTCATAGATATTACTATAACATCTCGATGATATTACCTCTCCGAAAACAGACATTTTATTTTCCTGCTTTCACACAAATGACAGATTAGATTATCTCATAGGTCAGTCGCCTAAATGGTTCATCTGTCATGTGTTGTGACGTAATGTGTCATACGATTTCTAACATAACATACGTGTGTTATGTTGTACGTAAAGTAATGTGTCATTTATTACGATTTCTCACAACACATCAGTGTGTTATGTTGCGAAGTAATGTGTCATTTCATTGATTTGTTGTGATGTGACGTATAGCATACCACCATACAATTTCTATCGTACATCAATATGCTGTGACGTATTGTGTGACATACAATTTCTATCGTACATCAATATGCTGTGACGTATTGTGTGACATGCAATTTCTATTGTCCATCAATATGCTGTGACGTATTGTGTGACATACAATTTCTATCGTACATCAATATGCTGTGACGTATTGTGTGACATACAATTTCTATTGTCCATCAATATGCTGTGACTTATTGTGTGACATACAATTTCTATTGTCCATCAATATGCTGTGACGCATATGTGACATACAATTTCTATCGTACATCAATATGCTGTGACGTATTGTGTGACATACAATTTCTATCGTACATCAATATGCTGTGACGTCATATGTGACATATAATTTCTATCGTACATCAATATGCTGTGACGTATTGTGTGACATACAATTTCTCGTTTTATTTTCTCAGTGTCTGTGACGGATGGCCCCATCAAACTCTGAAGCCAGTCCAGCTGACAGATGACAGACGTGTTGGACATGACGGACATGTCCGCTGTGACAGACGTCCTTGACGTCACGTCACAGGAGGCCGCGCAGCTGATCAAGGTCAGCTCATCGATCAGCAATGGTCAATCGGACATCGATCAGCGCCAGCGGGTCCTGTCTGCTCACCACATCAACCACACGCTCAAGGTGAAGGACAAGCTTTGTCCGCTGCTAAAAACACAGAAGCAAATACTCTTTGACGTCAGGTGTGTAGACAGGGATTGTTAGGTTTACCTGTGACAGGTAATGTTAGGTTTACCTGTGACAGGTAATGTTAGGTTTACCTGTGACAGGTAATGTTAGGTTTACCTGTGACAGGAAAAGTTAGGTTTACCTCTGACAATGTTTATTAATGAATCTATTCTCATTAGGCTAGTTAACCTTCCATAAGAGAAGTGTTGTAGTTTTTGTGTCAGCCCATATTGTAAGCCCATATTGTAAGCTCATATTGTAAGCTCATGTTGTAAGCTCATATTGTAAGCTCATATTGTAAGCTCATGTTGTAAGCCCATGTTATAATTCCATATTGTAAGCCCATATTGTAACCCCTATTATAAGCCCATATTGTAAGCCATATTGGAAGCCCATATTGTAAACCCTATTATAAGCCCATATTGTAAACCCTATTATAAGCCTAAATTGTAAGCCATATTGTAAGCCCATATTGTAAACCCTATTGTAAGCCCATATTGTAAACCTTATTATAAGCCCATATTGTAAACCCTATTATAAGCCCATATTGTAGGCTCATATTGTAAGCTCATGTTGTAAGCCCTATTATAAGCCCATATTGTAGGCTCATATTGTAAGCTCATGTTGTAAGCCCCTTATAAGCCCATATTGTAAGCCCATATTGTAAACCCTATTATTAACCCATATCGTAAGCCCCTATTATAAGCCCATATTGTAAGCCCATATTGTAAACCCTAAGCACATATCGTAAGCCCCTATTATAAGCTTCTATTGTAAGCCCCTAAGAATTGTTCTGTGTGTGTCTACAGTAGTATCTTCAGGCCCGGCGTCAGTGCCATCATGGGACCTACAGGCTCAGGGAAGACCACGTAAGTTACCTGTAATCACCCTAATTGCCGTGGAATTTTTTATTCCACTTATTATCTTCTACCTAGTCTGTTCTGACCCTCTTCTCTTCTTCTTATTGATAAATATCTACCGTAAAGTATTATGTCTCCCTCCCCCGCACTTCTACTGATCAGTGTTTCTTTCAGGATTTTTTTTTGGGGGGGGGGGGGCAGTGTTTCTTCCAGACTTTTTTTCTCCGGGGGGGGGGGGGGGCACTTGAAATTTTCGGGGGGGGGGGGGGGCGGACACTGAAGTTTTGTTCGGGGGCGGTAACTGTTCTGACGAGGAGAAGCCTGAAACACCTTGATTAAAAATTCTGCTCCCGATTGTCTCCTGGCGAATTTTTAAAAATACAATGTAATTTATATACAAAATATTTTATTCAACCAGCGGCCCCCTCCCCAATTTTTAAGTGCCAGCAAAAAAATATCAGAAAGAAACCCTGTATATAAAAACAGTAGCGTGGTATAGACCTATTGCTAGAAGCCTAGCATCACTGGTATTTGTTCCACTGTCTCTCAACCCAGGTTGCTGGACATCCTGGCTGGCCGGACAACCCCTGACCGTGGGGCGACACTTCTGCTGGACGGTCATGATGTGCCCAGTAACTTCCGGTTTCTTGTTGGTTATGTTGTCCAGGTAATAACATTTTTTTTTATATTTTGTTAATACAGTTTGAAGATAGGCTAGCTACGTTTTGTTGGCAAGCTTAAAAACTGTTTAGCTGTTTATAATGTTGTAATTTTTTCACTCCTGATGTTGAGAATTTCCACAGCTACTTTATAACATTTGAAATAGATGCAAGTTGGGTATGTTGGTTTGAAACCTACTCTAACCCGTGCTGATATTATCACCTTGTGAAAGTCTTGCACGGGAGTATAGACCATAATCTTTGTGCACTCTTTGTAATCCATAATCTACGTACAATTCGCTGTATCACATTTTTTTTTTACCAAAACCTAGAAAAACTGACCATCTTTCGTTGGTCAAATTTTTTCCATCAAGAAGACGTCATTATATAGACAAACTGACCATCCACATCGACCTTGTCTGTCTCCCCCTCCCCCCCCCGTTTACCCACAGGATGACGTCATCATGGACACCCTGACTGTCCGAGAGAACCTCAACTTCTCCGCCTCCCTGCGGCTGCCCCCCTCCCTCAGCGCCCAGGCCAGGGCGGACAAGGTGACGTCAGTCATCCGGGAACTTCACCTGGAGAAGTGCGCTGACCACAAGGTCAGTTGGGGAGGGTCGCTCTGCTGGTCCATGGACCTCATCATTAATTAAGTTTAATTGGATGTTACGTAATTAAACTAAGCACGGCATCCAGATGTCGCAAGCCTAAATGATAGTTTGTAGGACAGTGAAGTGACCTCCATTTAAAAAAAACTAGTGGGGGTCAGGGTCGTCAATAAACGATGTCACACTTTTTATAACGATTCCCCCCCCCCCCTATCTTGGTGAGTGTAGAAGATGTATTTGAACCTGCCGCCATACCGTGCCAACTTGACTTCATAAACGTCTTTAAACATGGCGGAACTAGTATCCCACAGGCTAGCGCTGAGGAATGAGGGGGGGGGGGGTGTTAAACTATACAAATTACAATTAAGCTCGTTTAAGGCATTTCTTTTTAAATATACACAAACGTGATACTGATTAGATTGCTAGGGTTTGGGTTAGAATTCTTCACTTTATCCAAATTTTTCTTCTGGGCATTGCAGATAGGCAACGAGCTGATAAGGGGCGTGTCAGGGGGAGAGAAGAAACGATGCAACATTGGTATGGAGCTCATCATCTCCCCTCCTGTGCTATTTTTAGACGAGCCCACATCCGGTCTGGACTCAAACACGGCTAGCAATGTCCTCATTTTACTCAAGAGGTTGGTCTATTTATCTTTTTGGTCTATTTTTTATCTTTTTGGTCTATTTTTATCTTTTTGGTCTATTTTTATCTTTTTAGTCTATTTTTGTCTTTTTGTTCTATTTTATCTTTTTGGTCTTATTTTCGGGTCTATTTTATCTTTTTGGTCTATTTTTATTTTTGGTCTATTTTTATCTTTTTGGTCTATTTTTTTATCTTTTTGGTCTATTTTATTTATCTTTTTGGTCTATTTTTATCTTTTTGGTCTATTTTATCTTTTTGGTCTTATTTTCGGGTCTATTTTATCTTTTTGGTCTATTTTTATTTTTGGTCTATTTTTATCTTTTTGGTCTATTTTTATCTTTTTGGTCTATTTTTATCTTTTTAGTCTATTTTTGTCTTTTTGTTCTATTTTATCTTTTTGGTCTTATTTTCGGGTCTATTTTATCTTTTTGGTCTATTTTTATTTTTGGTCTATTTTTATCTTTTTGGTCTATTTTTTTATCTTTTTGGTCTATTTTATTTATCTTTTTGGTCTATTTTTATCTTTTTGGTCTATTTTATCTTTTTGGTCTTATTTTCGGGTCTATTTTATCTTTTTGGTCTATTTTTATTTTTGGTCTATTTTTATCTTTTTGGTCTATTTTTTTATCTTTTTGGTCTATTTTTATCTTTTTGGTCTATTTTCATCTTTTTGGTCTATTTTTATCTTTTTGTTGAGGGATTTTTGTCACAACACCCGCAATAGCTCAACACCATTTACAAAACTATAACAGTTTGTGCTAGCCACGCCCACTACCAGTCCTACTATTGTGATTGACAGGCTCGCGAGCAAAGGCCGGACCATCATCTTGTCCATCCACCAGCCCCGCTACACGGCGTACGGCCTGTTTGACCACCTGCTGCTCTTGTCCCACGGTCACGTGGTCTACGACGGACCAACCGGCGACACGCTGGACTACTTCTCCTCTCTAGGTGAACACTTTTATCTCGGTGACTATTTGGTGAGACGTACCCAGTGGTTCTTTCAGACATTTTTCTCCTAGTGGGGTGGGAAGGTTGGGGGACTTGAAACTACGTTGGGGGGGGGGGGGGGGGAGACCGATACTCGTTAAAGTAGGCTCTATATATTTTACGTGATAATTTATACACTATTTCTACTTTATGGGGGGGGGGGGGGGTGAGGGGGATCAGTGCGACCAATATGAAACTGGTTGTAACTACTATAGTCAAATTAACTGTATCGGAAATATTCTCATTATATCCATTTAAAGGACAACATTTTGAATCTATTAGAGTTTATCAAACTCGTTCAACAATGCTTTAAAGTTTTCGGGGAAAGAGCGGCGCTAGAATCTTCCTGGAAAAACCTTGTTAACAGAGCCGGCGTTAGGAATACGCGGGGCCTAGGGCCAACCATCCGCGCGGGGCCTTTCCATTATATAAATATATATATATATATATATATATATATATATATATATATATATATTATATATATATATATATATATATATATATATATATATATATATATATATATATATATATATATATATATATATATATATATATATATATATATAAAGGCTTATATCAGGTGATGTACACATAATAACACAAATGTTTTGGAGTTTATAAGCTAATGTCAAACTTTCCACTATAATAACAGATTTTTATCTATGTATTAACCCAATGTTCGTAGTTTTTTTTTTCCTTTGCTAAGATATTAAATCACTTTTGACAGTTATGTAATTCATACCAAATCACTTAAGAAAATTTAATCACGTGCCGAATAATTAGGAAAATAAAGTTTACAATACAGCGAACTCGGCCTGATGTATCAAAACAGTATAGACTTCAAAATGTGTTTAGAATTCATACAATATTTTAAAACCAAAAACATTATTGTCTTAATTATTGAACGGGTGAATCCTTTAGGTGACACAACATAACAACAGTTTTAACTTTCTTCCAAAAAATAATAATAAATCACTCTGTTAAATGCCGCCTGATATAGATCCTAGGGGCCCTTCCCCCCCCCCCCCCTCGTTGCCCTCCTCCCACCCCTCTGCACGCAACTGAAGGTTAATTTTGTTATACCAAGACAAGTAGGCCTACATATAGAGTTTCTTCCAGGCATCTTTTCGGGGGGGGGGGGGGGGGGGGGGGAAGCCCCCCCCCCCCCCTCCCGAAAACGAAATTTATATAGAAAATATATACTTTTAACACTGTCCGCCCTCCCCTTCCCCTAAGAAAATCTACCGCCCCCCCCCCCCCCCGAAAATTTCAAGTGCCCCCCCCCCCCCCCCCGGAGAAAAAAGTCTGGAAGAAACACTGTACATATACGACAACTACAACAAGAAAATCAGGACTAGAGTTAATCAGGTCACTAACTGTCTACTACAGACATCCCGACATTGTTCTCATACAATAGGGTATCTCTTTACGTCGTGGGCTAATTCTCGACCGCCATCTCCAGTCAGCTCAGGTCAAATGCCAGGCGACCGTACCCTACACAAAGGGTAGGTGTGACACTATTTTTGTATCGAATTACGGCCTGTCCCAGTTCAGGTGGGACTCACCAACATCAACCGTGGCCTCAGTTATAACAATCAACAACGTCGGCATTCGACCATTTAGTTTTTCCCAAGTGAATTCAGCAACGATTTTTTTAAGTTTACGAACTAATTCAGATAACAATGACAGTGCTGAAGCGCGGGGCCCCTTCAAGCGCGGGGCCTATGGCGACCGCCCCGTTCGCCACCCCCTAACGCCGGCTCTGCCTGTTAAAGTATAAATTATGTAGTGTATAATTTTCTATTCCGTCTCAGGGCAGGGATCGGCTTGTCACGATTCATAGGTGGTGGGGGTGGTGTGGAGGGGGGGGGGGGCGAATATACCTGGAGGTGGTGGGGGTGGTGTGGAGGGGGGATGGGGCGAATATACCTGGAGGTGGTGGGGGTGGTGTGGAGGGGGGATGGGGCGAATATACCTGGAAGAAACTTTTCAAGAAACGCTGTTTAAAAAATAAAACTGCTAAATTACACAAGGACGATCAAAAACCGAAACAACAAGTTCTTTCACAAAAAATTTTTTTTAAAGAAACAGAATTTAGAAACAAGCCTCAGTTTATTCAGAATTTAAAAAAAAAACACTGTAGTATCTCAAACAAAATTACAGAAAACGCTAGTAAGTTTTTAAAAACGCCTTTTAGTCATAAACTTAATCAATCTTTATTCTAATTTCCTTAACATTTTCAACGTCATTAGCGATTTGATAAAAAAAAAAAAAAAGAAAGAGAGAATGTTAATAAAAAAAGGAGCAACATATTTTGTGTTTAATAGAAATAAGCCAACCCTTCTCCGAGCCACTGAAAAGTCATGTCTGACTTTAGGCTACCCGCTGACTTAAAGTCATATTTCTGACTTCAGGCTACGTTTGTCTTAAAGTCATATTTCTGACTTCAGGCTACGTTTGTCTTAAAGTCATATTTCTGACTTCAGGCTACGTTTGTCTTAAAGTCATATTTCTGACTTCAAGCTACCCGCTGTCTTAAAGTCATATTTCTGACTTCAGGCTACGTTTGTCCCGAGCACCAAAACCCAGCTGACTACTTCCTTGACGTCATCAACTGTGACGTCAACACGATCAAAACCAGCCCGCCCCACGTATCAAACGGGGATTCCCCAAACCACGAGTCTCAAAACCACACATTCAGCCAGAGTTTTCTACTGGGAGCGTCAAGTGATCCAAGTACAAACCACAACAATACAAACATGGATCAGACTGGAGATGCTATGCCACTGGTGTATATAGAGGACCAGGAAGGTAATTCGTTTAACTAAAAAAAAAGGTCAGTGACCTGCTTTTGGGGTTGTCTATAAATGACCTCACGCAGTTTTTGACATTTGATGTGATGTAACTTCAGCTCTCTCTCTCTTCCCCCCCCCCCCCTAACACACGCACCAATTTGTAGAAATTTGTGGTTTTCTTCCTCTTGTAGTCAGTGACTTTTTAGTGTACAAATGTTTGTATCACTTTTTGACCAGCCAAAGATTGTGATACAATATCACACAATTGTGATCCCCTGAACAAGGAGTACACCGTTATTTGTGGATGATATTTTAATAAGTGGCTATTTTATAAATGTTTTTCATAAACGTTATTTTATAGTGCATAAGTTAGTACCTCATTTCCACACTACCTCAGTATCACAGTACACCAGTAGCTTAGTAACCTGATACACACCCCAGTACCCCAGTATTATACCCCTTCACCCAACAACACCCCAGTACCCCAGTATTCCAACAACACCCCAGTATTTCAACAACACCCCAAGACCCCAGTATTCCAACAACACCCCAGTATTCAAACAACACCCCATTATTCCAACAACACCCCAGTATTCCAACAACACCCACGTATTCCAACAACACCCCAGTATTCCAACAACACCCCAGTATTCCAACAACACCCCAGTATTTCAACAACACCCCAGTAGCTCAGTATTCCAACAACACCCCAGTACCCCAGTATTCCAACAACACCCCAGTATTTCAACAACACCCCAAGACCCCAGTATTCCAACAACACCCCAGTACCCCAGTATTCCAACAACACCCCAGTATTCCAACAACACCCCAGTACCCCAGTATTCCAACAACACCCCAGTATTTCAACAACACCCCAAGACCCCAGTATTCCAACAACACCCCAGTACCCCAGTATTCCAACAACACCCCAGTATTCCAACAACACCCCGGTATTCCAACAACATCCCAGTATTCCAACAACACCCCAGTATTCCAACAACACCCCAGTACCTCAGTATTCCAACAACACCCCAGTACCTCAGTATTCCAACAACACCCCAGTATTCCAACAACACCCCAGTAGCTCAGTATTCCAACAACACCCCAGTACCCCAGTATTCCAACAACACCCCAGTATTCCAACAACACCCCCGTATTCCAACAACACCCCAGTATTCCAACAACACCCCAGTATTCCAACAACACCCCCGTATTCCACCCCTTATTTCCAACAGACCAACGACACAGGCGACATCGTGAGCTGGTAGACGCCTACATGGGATCACATCGCTACACAACGTAAGTCACGTTTGAACCTTAGCACTGCTGGTCCCACGTATTACTGTACCACGCTAAAGTCAGCTGGGTAGAATCTCATCACGCCTAGGTGTAGCAGAGTGGACCTGATTTTGTTGTAAAAGTGCAGCACAAAGGAGCGGTGTGGTCAAGCGATAGGGCATGTATCATGACATGTAAATTGTGTTCATGGATAGATTAGCTAGTCAGTCTCTGACGAGAGTCTCAGTTTCTGTTCAGTTTTAATCAGTACCTGGCGTGTACTTTTATGATGGTGTAAGCTGCACGGTTGTATGGAGAGTAATTAACTCAGCTAAACTGGGTACCTGGCAGCAACAGGTAACATAATGACACAATTTTAACATAGACATAAAGAGACAGTACACAATGTGACATTAAAAGACACAATACACAGTATAAATATGTGACATAAAGAGACACAATAAAATGATATGACAATGTCACTTTCAGGCTACAGAGGGACGTTAAAGATATTCTATCTGAGTACCAATCACAGAACGGGATTCGCCACTGTGACGTGAACTATCCAACATCTTTCACACATCAGGTCAGATGTGTTGTTTAACCAGATAAAGTAGAGTTTAACTGTTGCTCTGATTAAAGCTATAATCTGATCACCATTTAGCTTAACCAGAGCTGTAAAACACCCCCACGACCCCATTCAGGGACCCATGGGAACCGTTATCTAGTCACGGACCCACCATGTCCCTGAATGTCAAGGTCAGCCCTAAATGAGCGTGACACGTGTTTCTACCCTTTAGGTCAGCGTGGTGGCGAGACGATCTTTGAAAAATCTCTGGAGGAATCCACAGACGACCCTCATTACGGTAAGCCAGCCTTTAGTTCGTGTCAGCTATATGTACAGACTCTACGGTAAGCCATAGGTTAGTTAGTGTCAGCTAAATGTACAGACTTCACAGTAATGCTGATTTGTTATTTACGCTTGTGCCTCATAATGACTTCTTTTTTCGATTACATCTCCAGGTAACTTTATCGATACTTTTTGCTGCAATGCTGGCCGTCTTGTACAAGAATCTACCCCAGACAACAGGACTGGCGGCATTTAAAGACAGGTAAGTCCTTGTTTGCTGACCACCTTCGTTGTTCACATAGCGCAAATCTCCGATTCTTAATAGGGGTCGGCGTGGTCACGGGGCTGAGGTCAAGCCCTCGGGCACACGTGGCTCGATAGCTGGGTAACTCTTCTAGGAGAGACAACTCCAAAATTAAAAAACTGCTACCTTGTAGTTTGTTCTTGGATGGACAAAGGCTATGGAAGTAAATCCAAAGTGAAAAGCCGGCTGAAATCTGAGTCAACCTATATTGCTCATAAAAGGTTGACATGCGATACTTAATTGTGTTGGATGATTGATATTCCGTCCAACATTACAATTTAAAAGAAGAAAATAATTCTTACTTCATATATAGGAAGAAACACAATTAATACCTTGTTTTTTTTTGTTCAAAGTATGCAGACCTTGTATAAAGGGGAATATCATGCTGCAGATATTGTTTAGATATTTGAGTACCCAGGTATAACACTATACACATTTTCCTGTACGCTTTTAAGTATTGGATGTGTATCTTTTAGCTTCATCAGCTGTACGGTGCCTTGATTAGGCTGAATATGAAAAGGTTACTATTTGCGCATTTTCTGTGTGCATTTTCTGTGTGCGCTATTTTCCTGCGTGCGCAATCGTTTATATTTTCTCTTACTTTGAGAACCAGCATGTACATGATCTATATTATGAAACAATAATTTGATTTTATATATAACAGTTTGTCTTTGTGATGTTTATAGTTACGTGATTTTTCTTCTTCTGTCATAGGTCGGGCGTCATTTTCTTCCTCATAATGAACCATCTGTTTTTTAATATGTCGTCGGTGGAACTCTTCATCAACGAGAGGAAGTTATTTCTGTAAGTGTTGCTATTTATAGAAAATAAGCTATTTCCGCCTAGACTTTTATAGATAGCTATGTAAGTTGCCAGCGCAATTGGTGATTGGATGCCAAGGGTACGGCTAACCGAAATGAAGAAAACATTTTATTTCTGCGTGTTTGCCCAGGCAGGAGACGGTCAGCGGCTACTACAGGGTGTCTGTATACTTCCTGGTCAAAATCTTCTTCGACATCCTGCCACTGAGGCTGGTCCCAGAGATACTCGTCTGTTGTATCGTGTACTTCAGTGTAGGTAGGTGCAGGGGGTGGGGGAGGGTGGGGTGGGGGAGGCTGGTCCCAGAGATACTCGTCTGTTGTATCGTGTACTTCAGTGTAGGTAGGTGCTGGGGGTGGGTGGGGTGGGGTGGTTGTGTTAGAGAGGGGCTGATGGTAGTGGTGTATGATGCGAGATGGTAGTAGTGGGAGTCGAAGGGTATTTGATGGTGAAGGGTGGATGATAGAGGTGGTGTGTTTTGGGTTCTGATAGTTGGTTGGTATTGGGGTAGTGGTATATGATGGAGGGAATTAGTAGGTATTATAAGTTTCGGTAAATGACTATGTTGTTTGGCGGTGGTGGTTTGGTAGCTATTGGGATGGTGTTGGTTAATAGTTAACACTGAGGAGATAGTGTTGATTGCTGAGAAGAAGAAAGTAAAGTCACAGTGTCGAACCCAACGGTCCATGGAGCAGATAAAGTAGGGTTCACCTGTTTTTGTGACCCCGGAATAGATAGCACTGTGCACATTCACCTTTTCTTTAACTAGACCGAGTCAGGTATTTAGACTTCCGGGTTAGCTCTACCATGTGACCACGACCTTTAATGTCGATATCTTGTGGAGGCGTGTATGTGGGGTGTTGGTGGGCGTTAGCGTTATGTTGTTCCATGTTAAGTCCCACTCGCCTTACCCTGTACCACCACCTCCAACTTACCCTGTACCACTGCATCACCACCTCCAACTTTGGACTCTTCCACCTGAGGTTTGAACCCGGGCCCCGAGCATTTCCTCAAGTTCTTCCTGTGTCTGCTGGAGACGCTCCTGGCTGCGGCGGGTCTGTGTTTCCTCATCAGCGCCACGGTGCGCGTGTTTGCCGTGGCTCAACTCACGCTGGCCTTCTGCTACGTCCTCATGATAGTAAGTACTCACTCTAGGTTTGGTTTTTTTTAAATGTAAGGTTGTACTCACTGTAGGTTTGGTTCTGTTAATGTAAGCTTGTACTCATGATAGTAAGTACTGACTCTAGGTTTGGTTTTTTTTAATGTAAGGTTGTATTCATGATAGTAAGTACTCACTCTAGGTCTGTTTTTTTTTAATGTAAGGTTGTATTCATGATATTAAGTACTCACTCTAGGTCTGGTTTTTTTTAATGTAAGGTTGTACTCATGATAGTAAGTACTTACTCTAGGTTTGATTCTGTTAATGTAAGGTTGTATTCATGATATTAAGTACTCACTCTAGGTCTGGTTTTTTTTAATGTAAGGTTGTATTCATGATAGTAAGTACTCACTCTAGGTTTGGTTATGTTGATATAAGCTTGTATTCATGATAGTAAGTACTCACTCTAGGTTTGGTTCTGTTAATGTAAGCTTGTACTCATGATAGTAAGTACTCACTCTAGGTTTGGTTCTGTTAATGTAAGCTTGTACTCATGATAGTAAGTACTCACTCTAAGTTTGGTTCTGTTAATGTAAGCTTGTACTCACTCTAGGTTTGGTTCTGTTAACGTAAGGCTGTTTTCATGATAGTAAGTACTCACTCTAGGTTTGGTTCTGTTAACGTAAGGCTGTTTTCATGATAGTAAGTACTCACTCTAGGTTTGGTTCTGTTAATGTAAGCTTGTAGATCTAGTAACTGCATGTTAGCACTATTTGCTACCACATACATAAATGGTGCCATAGTCTGGGGGACGATTGGATCACTAAGCCGTCGAGCCTGATGCTGCAGATATTGTATCATTCCCTTCTTTCAATATTTCAGCTACTGGGTGGGTTTCTAATTAACCCCGACTCAATTGACCCCTGGCTCAGCTGGGTACAGTATTTCAGCCTCTTCAAGTATGCTCAAAACGTGAGTGTTCTCTTGTGATTTATGAATATATTCGTTAGAACGAGTGCAGCAGCTGTTATATATATATATAGTTTGTTACTTGATATAAGGCTGCTGCAGGTATTGTACCACTCGTGTACCGTGTAACAATTCTTGACCATAGAAGCTATGGTTGGATGTGACTGAAAGGGTTCAAATGTATAACGGTTTGAAATGTGGTTAAGTTTTGGCCTCCACCCATAACGCCAAAATGACACCACCCATAACACCATTCATAACACCACCCTTAACACCACCCATAAAACCACCACAACACCATTCATAACACTACCCATAACAGTAACCATAACACCACCAATAACAGCAACCATAACACCACCCATAAAACCACCCTAACATCACCCACAAAACCACCACAACCCACACATAACACCACCTATAACACCACCATAACACCATCTAACATCTTCGTCTTGTGCCCGTCTCCAGGCTTTGTACATCAACGAGTTCCAGGACAGGATGTTCTGTACTAATTTGACTCTCTGGTAGGTTGTTGTTGTGGTGATGTGGTAGTGTGATGTTGTTGTGGTGATGTGGTAGTGTGATGTTGTTGTGGTGATGTGGTAGTGTGATGTTGTTGTGGTGACGTGGTAGTGTGATGATGTAGTGTTGATGTTATAGTGTCGATGTTATAGTGGTGATGTTGTAAGGGTGACGATGTAATGGTGATGTTGTAGTCGTGATGTTGTAATGGTGATGTTGCGGTGGTATTGTTCTAGTAGGAAGGTTGTATTGAGGATGTTGTAGTGGTGATTTTTAAATAGTAAATGTTGTAAGGCGATATAGTGCTGATTTGCTGGTGTATGGTATGTTGTTGTTGCTAGTTTTAGTCATGATGTGGTGATGGTATTGGTTAGAGTTACGTTATTGTTGGGTATGAGATGGCTTTGATGGCTACCATTACGTGAAGTTTGTGTCGGCGATTCTGATGAAGGTTGTTGTCGTGGTAATGAGTTGATGTTGGTGGTGGTGATATTTTTTGTTTGAATGGTGCTGTCAAAACCTAAAGTGATAATTTCTATCCGATATAGTCAAACCAAATCATTTACACCTATCCTGATAAAAACTATTTTTAACCTGAACTTTTTCAGTAAATCTGGCAATGAATATCTACAAGAACAGAACATAGCATACGAGCAGCCGGGTGACATGTGGTCCAACTATGCGGCCCTGTTCGTCTATGGGCTACTCCTTCATCTCTTGACATACGTACAGTTGCGGCGCTTGAAGAAATCCTGACTTGCCACATTGAACATTTCCCCGCCAAATTTAACACAACTGTGTTCCTATTTATTTTTATTCAGAGTACTCATTTGACCCCGCAGTATTGGATGTTTTGAAGCACATGAATACCATTTGATGTCTAATTTAGCTGTATCAGCTACTCCCATTTCATATCTTGGTATCAGGCGTCGTTCATATTTTATTTCACCCCGGTGAAACCAAGATTTGAATTCTACAAGAGACCAGCGTAATTTTTATACTGTTTAAACTGTACATGCAATAGCTCAATTCAAGTCTCATTTTACCCATGTGATTTGCATCAATACGAGAGGTGTGATTTATAAAAATCGATGAATTTAATGTGATTTTGTTCTATAGAGGAGTATGTCAATTTGATTCGTTTTTATTTACGTCGATCAACTTGTTAATTGTCATTAAAGTTTTGGCTGTTTAATAATCTTTTTGAATATTTATTTCACCTCTACCATACAGTACCATAACATTTTTAAAAAATCATGCGCATTTCGAATTGGAATAAAATTACGACCATTCATCATGTTTGTCATCAGTACCACTACCAACAGTGACTGTACCACTACCAACAGTGACTGTACCACTACCAACAGTGACTGTACCTCTACCAACAGTGACTGTACCACTACCAACAGTGACTGTACCACTACCAACAGTGACTGTACCACTACCAACAGTGACTGTACCACTACCAACATTACTGTACCACTACCAACAGTGACTGTACCACTACCAACAGTGACTGTACCACTACCAACATGACTGTACCACTACCAACAGTGACTGTGCCACTACCAACAGTGACTGTACCACTACCACAGTGACTGTACCACTACCAACAGTGACTGTACCACTACCAACACTACTGTACCACTATCAACATTACTGTACCACTACCAACAGTGACTGTACCACTACCAACAGTGACTACCACTACCAACACTACTGTACCACTATCAACATTATTGTACCACTACCAACAGTGACTGTACCACTACCAGTAGTGACTGTACCACTACCAGTAGTGACTGTACCACTACCAACACTACTGTACCACTACCAACAGTGATTGTACCACTACCAACATGACTGACTGTACCACTAGCAACAGTGACTGTACCACTACCAACAGTGACTGTACCACTACCAACAGTGACTGTACCACTACCAACAGTGACTGTACCACTACCAACAGTGACTGTACCACTACCAACAGTGACTACCACTACCAACAGTGGCTGTACCACTACCAACAGTGACTGTACCACTACCAGTAGTGACTGTACCACTACCAACAGTGACTGTACCACTACCAACAGTGACTGTACCACTACCAACAGTGACTGTACCACTACCAACAGTGACTGTACCACTACCAACACTACTGTACCACTACCAACATTACTGTACCACTACCAACAGTGACTGTACCACTACCAGTAGTGACTGTACCACTACCAGTAGTGACTGTACCACTACCAGTAGTGACTGTACCACTACCAACAGTGACTGTACCACTACCAACAGTGACTGTACCACTACCAGTAGTGACTGTACCACTACCAACAGTGACTGTACCACTACCAACATTACTGTACCACTACCAACAGTGACTGTACCACTACCAACATTACTGTACCACTATTAACAGTGACTGTACCACTACCAACAGTGAATGTACCACTACCAACAGTGACTGTACTAAACAGTGACTGTACCACTACCAACAGTGACTGTACCACTACCAACAGTGACTGTACCACTACCAACAGTGACTGTACTAAACAGTGACTGTACCACTACCACAGTGATTGTACCACTACCAACATTACTGTACCACTACCAACAGTGACTGTACCACTACCAACATTACTGTACCACTACCAACAGTGACTGTACCACTACCAACAGTGAATGTACCACTACCAACAGTGACTGTACTAAACAGTGACTGTACCACTACCAACAGTGACTGTACCACTACCAACAGTGACTGTACTAAACAGTGACTGTACCACTACCACAGTGATTGTACCACTACCAACAGTGACTGTGCCACTACCAACAATGATTCGTCACCGAACAGACTAATTAGTCTTCTGTCAACTGATTTCACTAGATTAAAATATTGATCAGAATTGAATTATGCCTGTCGCATATCTCAAACGTAAACCCCAGTATTGATAAAACACGACTACAGAGTTTTAAGATTTAAACGTGTAAACGATTTAAGCAATCAATCAATCAAAACGGACTTGGGTTATAGCGCTATATGTTTAATTCATTTGATACACCGATGTCATGAAACAAGTTTCACACATCCGATCATCCTTGATAGCTGGCTACCAACACTGAGCTCACCCACGTGACCGAGAAGTGACGTGTCTCGCGGGAAACTACGAGACCAGCTGAGCCAGGGCTCCGAGCAGAAGGACGGCCACACTCCCCACAACAAGATGGCTGGCCTTCACAGCCGACACACCTGTGGCGAGATATTGACACACATTAGCCACACACACCTGTACATTTCAACCAGTTCTTTGTCTTTTGAATACAAAACGACAAACGTGGTAATGAATTCATCGAATGGAACTTTAAAACGGAACAGCGTTTAACCGTAAAGCGATATTTTTATTACTTTGCTAATTAAGTATAACTTTTGTCATTTAATTAATTAGTGAAGGTAACAAGATACTATGGTAAAAGACACAGCTAACAAATTTTATAAAAAGTTTAAGTTAGACAACTAATGGACACCAACTAGAATAGTCTCGAAATTAGTTGAATAGGCCCGTTCAATCTTTTAAAATTTCATGTTCTTAAAAATTACGTATGGTTATAAAAACTTGATTGTTAGGTTTTTCACGGACTTAACTAAAGATCGGATGGTGTTTATTTCAGTAATTGAACACAATTTTTTAAATGTCCGACCCCCCCCCCCCCCCCTAAAAAAAACCCCAATTCGGTTGGTTTTATTTTGTCAATGAAACTGTACATAAACATGGCGTAACTAGGCCATGTGGTTTAAAAAAAATTATAAATTGATTAAAATATTTCATCGGAAAAGTTTTAGTAAGAGTTCAAAGAAAGTTGGGTTTACAGAATTTCTGTACTGCCAATCACTGCTTGTCTAACGCAAGAGAAACTTCAGTTTCTAGTTAAGGCATGGAGAAAAAAAATACAAATGTAGCCTTTTTTCAAGTTCTTTAAATCTGCAACTTTTATATAATTGATTCTTAAAATATTAGAATTTTAATATTTCAAGCTTAAGTTTTTAATTAAAAAAAAGATTTTGATCCATGTCAATATTAATGGTGGGAAGATTCCCATCTTGTTGGTGTCCATTAGTCTAGCTACAGTAATGAATTAATTAGGTAAAAACAACTAGCAACTTATTTTAATTAATCCACTTTATTTAATTAATGGTGGTAATTAAGATATTTTGTAGTAAAAACTAGCAACTTCAATCAACAGTTGTCATTTCATTAATTAGCGTGGTTTGTTACATTTAGATAAATACAACAAGCATCCAATATAAATAATTGGTCATGTGATTAATTAGTGGAGGTAATAAGACAATATGGTAAAAACAACTAGAATTTTAATTTAAAAGTTTTTCATTAAATTAATTAGTAAATTAATGAGATAATTCGGTAAAACAACAAGCTACGTTCTTACCGCTCTTGGCTGTCAAAGAAAAAAAAATCAAATTACAAATTAAAAAATTAGTGGTACGCTAAGAAAGATAATTCGAATCCAATTTTAAACTAATTTGAGTGCACATCAGACGCTATATTTAAAAGACACCCCCCCCCCCCCCCCCCACACACACTCGCGCTTCTTGAGATGACCAACGCCATGACTAGTAGAACTGATCCCTAACAAATGCCTGGATAGATCAACCCCCCCCCCCCCCCCCAACCCGCGTTGTTTCTTAAAGCTGATTAAAAAAAGAATAATGGCCGCCACCAAGTGACGTTTAATTAATTTGTATAAGCCTAAGGTTTTTTTTTCTTTCTTACATTCAGATGAAACCACCCCGCCCCACCATTTTGACATTCTCATGCACAAAGGTATACTCATGTATTTGGACCAACCAAAATAAAGCATCACATACATCGAACATACTTCAACATAAGGAAAAATTCAAACATAACATAAACAGTTACTGTTACACTTGGTACCCATTGTGTACAATATGGTACCCGTTTAGTACAATATGGTACCCGTTTATGTACAATATGGTACCCGTTCTATACAATATGGTACCCGTTATGTACAATATGGTACCCGTTATGTACGATATGGTACCCGTTATGTACGATATGGTACCCATTAATGTACAATATGGTACCCGTTATGTACAATATGGTACCCGTTATGTACGATATGGTACCCATTAATGTACAATATGGTACCCGTTATGTACAATATGGTACCCGTTATGTAACAATAATGTACCCGTTAATGTACAATAATGTACCCGTTATGTACAATATGGTACCCGTTATGTACAATATGGTACCCGTTATGTACAATATGGTACCCGTTATGTACGATATGGTACCCGTTATGTGACAATATGGTACCCGTTATGTACAATATGGTACCCGTTATGTACAATATGGTACCCGTTATGTAACAATATGGTACCCGTTATGTACAAAATGGTACCCGTTATGTAACAATATGGTACCCGTTATGTACAAAATGGTACCCGTTATGTACAATATGGTACCCGTTATGTACAATATGGTACCCGTTATGTACAATATGGTACCCGTTATGTACAATATGGTACCCGTTATGTAACAATAATGTACCCGTTAATGTACAATAATGTACCCGTTATATACAATATGGTACCCGTTTTGTACAATATGGTACCCGTTATGTACAATATGGTACCCGTTATGTACAAAATGGTACCCGTTATGTACAATATGGTACCCGTTATGTTACACGTGATACCCATTATGTTACTATGTATAATGATAGTTATCAATGCTTGTACTATACGAATCAACTGAAGTGAAAAAAATAATTGAAGGTCACTTACCAGTTGTTGCAGCTGAAAATACATTTGAAAAAAAAGCATGCTTTGTTAAAGTGTAAAGCCATTTTTATCTTTGTCAGAAATGTAAAAACTGGTTTATTTTGTTAAAGTATAAAAGCCATGTTACTTTGTTAAATTGTGAAGCCATGTTACTTTGTTAAATCGTAAAGCCATGTTACTTTGTTAAATTATAAAGCCATGTTACTTTGTTAAATCGTAAAGCCATGTTACTTTGTTAAATTGTAAACCAAATTTGTTTTTAGCAATTAGAAAAAAAAAACAACTTATGGGCAAGGCAATAGATTACGACAGGTGAAAGGTCACACAGTGAAAGGTCTTTCCGTAAGAGACCACATCATGAAAGGTCATGGTGTGAAGAGTCACTAAGTATAGGTCATACTATAAAAGATCGAATGTGAAAGGTCATACTGTTGAAAGGTCATAATGTCAAAGGTCCAGGTTGCCTGTGGTTGTGGGTTGTTGTAGAGAGTGCGTGTAGTTGTAGCGTGTAGGTTGATTTAGATAAATCACGGACACATTAACATAAACAAGTAAATTAAAAACAAACAATAGTTGCCTCTAAGAATGCCGGCAAGTTAATGAATCCAGCATCTTACAAGTATTTTATCGCACTGTATTATTAGGATGAGGGTTAGAACTTCTGTAAGGACCGGGGCATGACAGTACATGAAGAACTTCTGTAAGGACCGGGACATGACAGTACATGAAGAACTTATGTAAGGACCCGGGCATGACAGTACATGAAGAACTTCTGTAAGGACCGGGGCATGACAGTACATGAAGAACTTCTGTAAGGACCGGGACATGACAGTACATGAAGAACTTCTGTAAGGACCGGGGCATGACAGTACATGAAGAACTTCTGTAAGGACCGGGGCATGACAGTACATGAAGAACTTCTGTAAGGACCGGGGCATGACAGTACATGAAGGTTAGAACTTCTGTAAGGACCGGGGCATGACAGTACATGAAGGTTAGAACTTCTGTAAGGACCGGGGCATGACAGTACATGAAGGTTAGAACTTCTGTAAGGACCGGGGCATGACAGTACATGAAGAACTTCTGTAAGGACCGGGGCATGACAGTACATGAAGTTTAGAACTCCTGTAAGGACCGGGGCATGACAGTACATGAAGGTTAGAACTTCTGTAAGGACCGGGGCATGACAGTACATGAAGAACTTCTGTAAGGACCGGGGCATGACAGTACATGAAGAACTTCTGTAAGGACCGGGGCATGACAGTACATGAAGAACTTCTGTAAGGACCGGGGCATGACAGTACATGAAGAACTTCTGTAAGGACCGGGGCATGACAGTACATGAAGAACTTCTGTAAGGACCGGGGCATGACAGTACATGAAGAACTTCTGTAAGGAGCGGGGCATGACAGTACATGAAGAACTTCTGTAAGGACCGGGGCATGACAGTACATGAAGAACTTCTGTAAGGAGCGGGGCATGACAGTACATGAAGAACTTCTGTAAGGACCGGGGCATGACAGTACATGAAGAACTTCTGTAAGGACCGGGGCATGACAGTACATGAAGAACTTCTGTAAGGACCGGGGCATGACAGTACATGAAGGTTAGAACTTCTGTAAAGATCGGGGCATGACAGTACATGAAGAACTTCTGTAAGGACCGGGGCATGACAGTACATGAAGGTTAGAACTTCTGTAAGGACCGGGGCATGACAGTACATGAAGGTTAGAACTTCTGTAAGGACCGGGGCATGACAGTACATGAAGAACTTCTGTAAGGACCGGGGCATGACAGTACATGAAGGTTAGAACTTCTGTAAGGACCGGGGCATGACAGTACATGAAGAACTTCTGTAAGGACCGGGGCATGACAGTACATGAAGGTTAGAACTTCTGTAAAGATCGGGGCATGACAGTACATGAAGAACTTCTGTAAGGACCGGGGCATGACAGTACATGAAGAACTTCTGTAAGGACCGGGGCATGACAGTACATGAAGAACTTCTGTAAGGACCGGGGCATGACAGTACATGAAGGTTAGAACTTCTGTAAGGACCGGGGCATGACAGTACATGAAGAACTTCTGTAAGGACCGGGGCATGACAGTACATGAAGAACTTCTGTAAGGACCGGGGCATGACAGTACATGAAGGTTAGAACTTCTGTAAGGACCGGGGCATGACAGTACATGAAGAACTTCTGTAAGGACCGGGGCATGACAGTACACGAAGAACTTCTGTAAGGACCGGGGCATGACAGTACATGAAGAACTTCTGTAAGGACCGGGGCATGACAGTACATGAAGAACTTCTGTAAGGACCGGGGCATGAGAGTACATGAAGAACTTCTGTAAGGACCGGGGCATGACAGTACATGAAGGTTAGAACTTCTGTAAGGACCGGAGCATGACAGTACATGAAGGTTAGAACTTCTGTAAGGACCGGGGCATGACAGTACATGAAGAACTTCTGTAAGGACCGGGGCATGACAGTACATGAAGGTTAGAACTTCTGTAAAGATCGGGGCATGACAGTACATGAAGAACTTCTGTAAGGAGCGGGGCATGACAGTACATGAAGAACTTCTGTAAGGACCGGGGCATGACAGTACATGAAGGTTAGAACTTCTGTAAAGATCGGGGCATGACAGTACATGAAGAACTTCTGTAAGGAGCGGGGCATGACAGTACATGAAGAACTTCTGTAAGGACCGGGGCATGACAGTACATGAAGAACTTCTGTAAGGACCGGGGCATGACAGTACATGAAGGTTAGAACTTCTGTAAGGACCGGGGCATGACAGTACATGAAGGTTAGAACTTCTGTAAGGACCGGGGCATGACAGTACATGAAGAACTTCTGTAAGGAGCGGGGCATGACAGTACATGAAGAACTTCTGTAAGGACCGGGGCATGACAGTACATGAAGAACTTCTGTAAGGACCGGGGCATGACAGTACATGAAGGTTAGAACTTCTGTAAGGACCGGGGCATGACAGTACATGAAGGTTAGAACTTCTGTAAGGACTGGGGCATGACAGTACATGAAGGTTAGAACTTCTGTAAGGACCGGGGCATGACAGTACATGAACGTTAGAACTTCTATAAGGAGCGGGGCATGACAGTACATGAAGAACTTCTGTAAGGACCGGGGCATGACAGTACATGAAGAACTTCTGTAAGGACCGGGGCATGACAGTACATGAACGTTAGAACTTCTATAAGGAGCGGGGCATGACAGTACATGAAGAACTTCTGTAAGGACCGGGGCATGACAGTACATGAAGGTTAGAACTTCTGTAAGGACCGGGGCATGACAGTACATGAAGGTTAGAACTTCTGTAAGGACCGGGGCATGACAGTACATGAAGGTTAGAACTTCTGTAAGGACCGGGGCATGACAGTACATGAAGAACTTCCGTAAGGACCGGGGCATGACAGTACATGAAGGTTAGAACTTCTGTAAGGACCGGGGCATGACAGTACATGAAGGTTAGAACTTCTGTAAGGACCGGGGCATGACAGTACATGAAGAACTTCTGTAAGGACCGGGGCATGACAGTACATGAAGGTTAGAACTTCTGTAAGGACCGGGGCATGACAGTACATGAAGAACTTCTGTAAGGAGCGGGGCATGACAGTACACGAAGAACTTCTGTAAGGACCGGGGCATGACAGTACATGAAGGTTAGAACTTCTGTAAGGACCGGGGCATGACAGTACATGAAGAACTTCTGTAAGGACCGGGGCATGACAGTACATGAAGAACTTCTGTAAGGACCGGGGCATGACAGTACATGAAGAACTTCTGTAAGGACCGGGGCATGACAGTACATGAAGAACTTCTGTAAGGACCGGGGCATGACAGTACATGAAGAACTTCTGTAAGGATCGGGGCATGACAGTACATGAAGAACTTCTGTAAGGACCGGGGCATGACAGTACATGAAGGTTAGAACTTCTGTAAGGACCGGGGCATGACAGTACATGAAGAACTTCTGTAAGGACCGGGGCATGACAGTACATAAAGAACTTCTGTAAGGACCGGGGCATGACAGTACATGAAGAACTTCTGTAAGGACCGGGGCATGACAGTACATGAAGAACTTCTGTAAGGACCGGGGCATGACAGTACATGAAGAACTTCTGTAAGGACCTGGGCATGACAGTACATGAAGAACTTCTGTAAGGACCGGGGCATGACAGTACATGAAGAACTTCTGTAAGGACCGGGGCATGACAGTACATGAAGGTTAGAACTTCTGTAAGGACCGGGGCATGACAGTACATGAAGGTTAGAACTTCTGTAAGGACCGGGGCATGACAGTACATGAAGAACTTCTGTAAGGAGCGGGGCATGACAGTACATGAAGAACTTCTGTAAGGACCGGGGCATGACAGTACATGAAGAACTTCTGTAAGGAGCGGGGCATGACAGTACATGAAGAACTTCTGTAAGGACCGGGGCATGACAGTACATGAAGAACTTCTGTAAGGACCGGGGCATGACAGTACATGAAGAACTTCTGTAAGGACCGGGGCATGACAGTACATGAAGGCTAGAACTTCTGTAAGGACAGGGGCATGACAGTACATGAAGAACTTCTGTAAGGACCGGGGCATGACCGTACATGAACGTTAGAACTTCTATAAGGAGCGGGGCATGACAGTACATGAAGAACTTCTGTAAGGACCGGGGCATGACAGTACATGAACGTTAGAACTTCTGTAAGGACCGGGGCATGACAGTACATAAAGAACTTCTGTAAGGACCGGGGCATGACAGTACATGAAGAACTTCTGTAAGGACCGGGGCATGACAGTACATGAAGAACTTCTGTAAGGACCGGGGCATGACAGTACATGAAGAACTTCTGTAAGGACCGGGGCATGACAGTACATGAAGAACTTCTGTAAGGACCGGGGCATGACAGTACATGAAGAACTTCTGTAAGGACCGGGGCATGACAGTACATGAAGGCTAGAACTTCTGTAAGGACAGGGGCATGACAGTACATGAAGAACTTCTGTAAGGACCGGGGCATGACCGTACATGAACGTTAGAACTTCTATAAGGAGCGGGGCATGACAGTACATGAAGAACTTCTGTAAGGACCGGGGCATGACAGTACATGAACGTTAGAACTTCTGTAAGGACCGGGGCATGACAGTACATAAAGAACTTCTGTAAGGACCGGGGCATGACAGTACATGAAGAACTTCTGTAAGGACCGGGGCATGACAGTACATGAAGGTTAGAACTTCTGTAAGGACCGGGGCATGACAGTACATGAAGGTTAGAACTTCTGTAAGGACCGGGGCATGACAGTACATGAAGAACTTCTGTAAGGACCGGGGCATGACAGTACATGAAGAACTTCTGTAAGGACCGGGGCATGACAGTACATGAAGAACTTCTGTAAGGACCGGGGCATGACAGTACATGAAGAACTTCTGTAAGGACCGGGGCATGACAGTACATGAAGAACTTCTGTAAGGACCGGGGCATGACAGTACAAACATAGAATATTGGTCCAGCTTGATTCACACTGCCGGCATTCTAACAAGTCAACAACAATTCTTTTGGTCGCCATTATAGTAGATATATTAAGTTCACCATGCAATTAAAATGTTAGGTTCCCATTTTACCATGTAATTAAAATGTTAGGTACCCACTTTACCATTTAATTAAAATGTTAGGTACAACCATGTAGTTAAAATGTTAAGTACCCACTTTACCATGTAATTAAAATGTTAGGTACCCACTTTACCATGTAATTAAAATGTTAGGTACCCACTTTACCATGTAATTAAAATGTTAGGTACCCACGTTACCATGTAATTAAAATATTAGGTACCCATTTTACCATTTAATTAAAATATTAGGTACCCACTTTACCATGTAATTAAAATGTTAGGTACCCACTTTACCATGTAATTAAAATATTAGGTACCCATTTTACCATTTAATTAAAATATTAGGTATACACTTCGTCATTGAATAAAATCTAATAAAATACTGCAGTAGTAACTTTCTGAGTTCCAACTGCTTTAGATCGAACCATAGAGGAAGTGTAAGAACCATAGAGGAAGTGTAAGAACCATAGAGGAAGTGTAAGAACCATAGAGGAAGTGTAAGAACCATAGAGGAAGTGTAAGAACCATAGAGGAAGTGTAAGAACCATAATTTGATGCAGAAACTAAGTTTGGGTACCGATTTAAGCTGCGTCCAATGCTATTTTTAAACCCAAGGTTTACAACTCAAAACTAAACAGTATGCCACAGGCGTCATTCATGGCCAGTGCTATTTTTAAACCCAATGTTTACAACTCAAAACTAAACAGTATGCCACAGGCGTCATTCATGGCCAGTGCTATTTTTAAACCCAATGTTTACAACTCAAAACTAAACAGTATGCCACAGGCGTCATTCGTGGCCAGTGCTATTTTTAAGCCCAATGTTTACAACTCAAAACTAAACAGTATGCCACAGGCGTCATTCATGGCCAGTGCTATTTTTAAACCCAATGTTTACAACTCAAAACTAAACAGTATGCCACAGGAGTCATGCGTGGCCAGTGCTATTTTTAAACCCAATGTTTACAACTCAAAACTAAACAGTATGCCACAGGAGTCATGCGTGGCCAGTGCTATTTTTAAACCCAATGTTTACAACTCAAAACTAAACAGTATGCCACAGGCGTCATTCATGGCCAGTGCTATTTTTAAACCCAATGTTTACAACTCAAAACTAAACAGTATGCCACAGGCGTCATTCATGGCCAGTGCTATTTTTAAACCCAATGTTTACAACTCAAAACAAAACAGTATGCCACAGGCGTCATTCATGGCCAGTGCTATTTTTAAACCCAATGTTTACAACTCAACTCAAACTTTGAACAAATCATACCTGCCAGCGGGGCTGAAAGGAAAAAAAAAGGTGGGTTGGAACAAATCATTAACTTTATAAGGTAGTCTACTTTATGGAGGCCAGCCTAGAATCATTTAGGCATTTAATCATTAATAGTAAGTTAGTCTAAATTTTACATTAAATTAAATAGCCTAAAATCATTTTACGTTTTTTTTTTGTTTGCATGAAATAATTTAGAGCTACATAATTTGCCTAAAGTAATTTAGAATTGTTTAATTAGTATACCGTCATATAGAGTTATTTAATTAGCATACAAATAATTTTGAGTTATTTGATTAGACTAAAATAGAGTCCAGTTACTTATTTTAGATAAGACACTTTGGAGGGAAAAATCAAATTGTTAAAATTTGAGATTTGTTTGGAAAATTTTGAAAACAAATAGATGTTAGTTTTACCAGACCACAAATATGTTAATAACAAATGAATCATTAGAAGTAACTAAAAACTGAAAGGGAAAACAAATCAATTTGTGTAATGTCAATATTTAAACGAACATAAACGTCAGCTGACTCTATTGCAATTGAATTATGTAGGTTAAAACTGTACCCATGTCGTCTGTCTAGGTTAGAGTGAACGCCCTTGATTTGATTTTTCAGGGCGGATTTTTATCAAAGTGGGACATATCCGACATACCCTACCCCATTTAATTTCATGTGATATTTTCATTAAGGACACATTGACAGTCTAGTCTTGTATTGAAAATCTAAAAAATAAATATGTGAAAGTCATTTGTTTAAATTAGCAGCTTACCGAACTAAAAATACATATCGAAAACAAGATAAAAAAAAATTTAAAAAACAAAACACAATAAATAAATAAATAAATAAAATAAAATAAAATAAAATAAAATAAAATAAAATAAAATAAAATAAAATAAAATAAAATAAAATAAAATAAAATAAAATAAAATAAAATAAAATAAAATAAAATAAAATAAAATAAAATAAAATAAAATAAAATAAAATAAAATAAAATAAAATAAAATAAAATAAAATAAAATAAATAAATAAATAACAACCCAAATTTGACTGGTATTATAAAGTTATCTTACCTTTTGTTGGTGCAGCTTTAAGAAATATAACATTATAATATGTCAGCCTACTATAACATTAAACATGTTGGTAATTTGACCGACTAGGACAGTATAACATGTTAATTATAATACATATAACATTAAAACATGTCTGTTATTAGCCTGTTATAAAACTTGTTCTTAATTAGGCTAACTATAACATTATAACAAGTCAGTTATTAGCGTACTATAACATTATAACAAGTCAGTTATTAGCGTACTATAACATTTTAACAAGTAAATTATTAGCGTACTATAACATTATAACAAGTCAGTTATTAGCGTACTATAACATTTTAACAAGTAAATTATTAGCGTACTATAACATTATAACAAGTCAGTTATTAGCGTACTAAAACATTATAACAAGTCAGTTATTAGCGTACTAAAACATTATAACAAGTCAGTTATTAGCGTACTATAACATTATAACAAGTCAGTTATTAGCGTACTAAAACATTATAACAAGTCAGTTATTAGCGTACTAAAACATTATAACAAGTCAGTTATTAGCGTACTAAAACATTATAACAAGTCAGTTATTAGCGTACTAAAACATTATAATAAGTCAGTTATTAGCGTACTAAAACATTATAACAAGTCAGTTATTAGCGTACTATAACATTATAACAAGTCAGTTATTAGCGTACTATAACATTATAACAAGTCAGTTATTAGCGTACTATAACATTATAACAAGTCAGTTATTAGCGTACTATAACATTATAACAAGTCAGTTATTAGCTTACTATAACATTATAACAAGTCAGTTATTAGCTTACTATAACATTATAACAAGGCGAGGGAGACAAACACGTAACTAGATGGAGGGATAGACTGTGGTGCCTTAAAGACTCCCCCCCCAAAAAAAAGGTAATGGGACGATTGATTTATTGATTTAGTTGTGACAGTTATAGAGTTGTGACAGTTATTAAGTTGTGACATTTATTTAGTTGTGACAGTTATTTAGTTGTGACAGTTATTTAGTTGTGACAATTATTAAGTTGTGACAGTTGTGACAGTTATTAAGTTGTGACAGTTATTAAGTTGTGACAGTTATTAAGTTGTGACAGCTATTAAGTTGTGACAGTTATTTAATTGTGACAGTTATTTAGTTATGACAGTTATTAAGATGTGACAGTTATTAAGTTGTGACAGTTATTAAGTTGTGACAGTTATTAAGTTGTGACAGTTATTTAGTTGTGACCTTATTTAAGTTGTGACAGTTATTAAGTTTTGACAGTTATTAAGATGTGACAGTTATTAAGTTGTGACAGTTATTACGTTGTGACAGTTATTTAGTTGTGATAGTTATTTAGTTGTGACAGTTATTAAGTTGTGACAGTTATTAAGTTGTGACAATTATTAAGTTGTGCCAGTTATTTAGTTGTGACAGTTATTAAGTTGTGACAGTTATTACGCCTGAAATGACATCAACACAAGTCAGTTATCAGGCTGGTAACAAATAACGAGTTTATATTTTTTATTATAAAAGCCCCAAACCAACAATTAATTGTAGCATTAACCCTAGTAGCAATAGCGATACAAACTAACCATATGTAGCCCTAACACCCTAGTAGCAATAGCGATACAAACTAACCATATGTAGCTCTAACACCCTAGTAGCAATAGTGATACAAACTAACCATATGTAGCCCTAACCCTGCTACATAAACCATAATAACCCAAACCACACCAAAACTACCCTTGCAGCCCTATCCCTATTACTTCAACCCCAGTAACCTAACCCTAATATAGTGACCTTAGTAGCGCTAACTCTAATATAGTGACCCTAGTAACCCTAACCCTACTATAGTGACCTTCGTAGCCCTAAACGTACTATAGTGACCCTTGTAGCCATAAACCTAGTAGCCATAACCGTACTACGTCAGCGCTAGTAGCCATTACTACATCAGCGCTAGTAGCCATAACCGTGCTACATCAGCGCTAGTAGCCATAACCGTGCTACATCAGCGCTAGTAGCCATAACCGTGCTACATCAGCGCTAGTAGCCTTAACCGTACTACATCAGCACTAGTAGCCATAACCGTACTACATCAGCGCTAGTAGCCATTACTACATCAGCGCTAGTAGCCAATACTACATCAGCGCTAGTAGCCATAACCGTACTACATCAGCACTAGTAGCCATTACTACGTCAGCACTAGTAGCCATAACCGTACTACATCAGCGCTAGTAGCCATTACTACGTCAGCACTAGTAGCCATAACCGTACTACGTCAGCGCTAGTAGCCATAACCGTACTACATCAGCGCTAGTAGCCATAACCGTACTACATCAGCGCTAGTAGCCATAACCGTATTACATCAGCGCTAGTAGCCATAACCGTATTACATCAGCGCTAGTAGCCATAACCGTGCTACATCAGCGCTAGTAGCCATTACTACATCAGCGCTAGTAGCCATTACTACATCAGCGCTAGTAGCCATTACTACATCAGCGCTAGTAGCCATAACTACATCAGCGCTAGTAGCCATTACTACATCAGCGCTAGTAGCCAATACTACATCAGCGCTAGTAGCCATTAGTACATCAGCGCTAGTAGCCATTAGTACATCAGCGCTAGTAGCCATAACCGTGCTACATCAGCGCTAGTAGCCATAACCGTACTACATCAGCGCTAGTAGCCATAACCGTGCTACATCAGCACTAGTAGCCATAACCGTACTACATCAGCGCTAGTAGCCATAACCTTACTACATCAGCGCTAGTAGCCATAACCGTACTACATCAGCGCTAGTAGATCTAGCCATAACCGCACTACATCAGCACTAGTAGCCATAACCGTACTACATCAGCGCTAGTAGCCATAAACGTGCTACATCAGCGCTAGTAGCCATAACCGTACTACACCAGCGCTAGTAGCCATAACCGTACTACATCAGCGCTAGTAGCCATAACCGTACTACATCAGCTCTAGTAGATCTAGCCATAACCACACTACATCAGCACTAGTAGCCATTACTACATCAGCGCTAGTAGCCATAACCGTACTACATCAGCGCTAGTAGCCATAACCGTACTACATCAGCGCTAGTAGCCATAACCGTACTACATCAGCGCTAGTAGCCATAACCGTACTACATCAGCGCTAGTAGCCATAACCTTTCTACATCAGCGCTAGTAGCCATTACTACATCAGCGCTAGTAGCCATAACCGTAATACATCAGCGCTAGTAGCCATAACCGTGCTACATCAGCGCCAGTAGCCACATCCGTGCTACATCAGCGCTAGTAGCCATAACCGTGCTACATCAGCGCTAGTAGCCATAACCGTACTACATCAGCGCTAGTAGCCATAACCGTATTGCATCAGCGCTAGTAGCCATAACCGTACTACATCAGCGAAGGTAGCCATAACCGTATTACATCAGCGCTAGTAGCCATTACTACATCAGCGCTAGTAGCCATAACCGTGCTACATCAGCGCTAGTAGCCATAACCGTACTACATCAGCGCTAGTAGCCATAACCGTACTACATCAGCGCTAGTAGCCATTACTACATCAGCGCTAGTAGCCATAACCGTATTACATCAGCGCTAGTAGCCATAACCGTACTACATCAGCGCTAGTAGCCATAACCGTATTACATCAGCGCTAGTAGCCATTACTACATCAGCGCTAGTAGCCATAACCTTTCTACATCAGCGCTAGTAGCCATTACTACATCAGCGCTAGTAGCCATAACCGTAATACATCAGCGCTAGTAGCCATAACCGTGCTACATCAGCGCCAGTAGCCACATCCGTGCTACATCAGCGCTAGTAGCCATAACCGTGCTACATCAGCGCTAGTAGCCATAACCGTACTACATCAGCGCTAGTAGCCATAACCGTATTGCATCAGCGCTAGTAGCCATAACCGTACTACATCAGCGAAGGTAGCCATAACCGTATTACATCAGCGCTAGTAGCCATTACTACATCAGCGCTAGTAGCCATAACCGTGCTACATCAGCGCTAGTAGCCATAACCGTACTACATCAGCGCTAGTAGCCATAACCGTACTACATCAGCGCTAGTAGCCATTACTACATCAGCGCTAGTAGCCATAACCGTATTACATCAGCGCTAGTAGCCATAACCGTACTACATCAGCGCTAGTAGCCATAACCGTATTACATCAGCGCTAGTAGCCATTACTACATCAGCGCTAGTAGCCATAACCGTACTACATCAGCGCTAGTAGCCATAACCGTACTACATCAGCGCTAGTAGCCATAACCGTATTACATCAGCGCTAGTAGCCATTTCTACATCAGCGCTAGTAGCCATTACTAAATCAGCGCTAGTAGCCATTACTACATCAGCACTAGTAGCCATAACCGTACTACATCAGCGCTAGTAGCCATAACCGTGCTACATCAGCGCTAGTAGCCATAACCGTGCTACATCAGCGCTAGTAGCCATTACTACATCAGCGCTAGTAGCCATAACCGTGCTACATCAGCGCTAGTAGCCATAACCGTGCTACATCAGCGCTAATAGCCATAACCGTACTACATCAGCGCTAGTAGCCATAACCGTGCTACATCAGCGCTAGTAGCCATTACTACATCAGCGCTAGTAGCCATAACCGTGCTACATCAGCGCTAGTAGCCATAACCGTGCTACATCAGCGCTAGTAGCCATTACTACATCAGCGCTAGTAGCCATTACTACATCAGCGCTAGTAGCCATAACCGTACTACATCAGCGCTAGTAGCCATAACCGTGCTACATCAGCGCTAGTAGCCATAACCGTGCTACATCAGCGCTAGTAGCCATAACCGTGCTACATCAGCGCCAGTAGCCATAACCGTGCTACATCAGCGCTAGTAGCCATAACCGTGCTACATCAGCGCTAGTAGCCATAACCGTGCTACATCAGCGCTAGTAGCCATAACCGTACTACATCAGCGCTAGTAGCCATAACCGTATTACATCAGCGCTAGTAGCCATAACCGTACTACATCAGCGCTAGTAGCCATAACCGTATTACATCAGCGCTAGTAGCCATTACTACATCAGCGCTAGTAGCCATTACTACATCAGCGCTAGTAGCCATAACCGTACTACATCAGCGCTAGTAGCCATTACTACATCAGCGCTAGTAGCCATAACCGTACTACATCAGCACTAGTAGCCATAACCGTACTACGTCAGCACTAGTAGCCATAACCGTACTACATCAGCGCTAGTAGCCATAACCGTACTACATCAGCGCTAGTAGCCATAACCGTACTACATCAGCGCTAGTAGCCATTACTACATCAGCGCTAGTAGCCATAACCGTATTACATCAGCGCTAGTAGCCATAACCGTGCTACATCAGCGCTAGTAGCCATTACTACATCAGCGCTAGTAGCCATAACCGTATTACATCAGCGCTAGTAGCCATTTCTACATCAGCGCTAGTAGCCATTACTACATCAGCGCTAGTAGCCAATACTACATCAGCGCTAGTAGCCATAACCGTACTACATCAGCACTAGTAGCCATTACTACGTCAGCACTAGTAGCCATAACCGTACTACATCAGCGCTAGTAGCCATTACTACGTCAGCACTAGTAGCCATAACCGTACTACGTCAGCGCTAGTAGCCATAACCGTACTACATCAGCGCTAGTAGCCATAACCGTACTACATCAGCGCTAGTAGCCATAACCGTATTACATCAGCGCTAGTAGCCATAACCGTATTACATCAGCGCTAGTAGCCATAACCGTGCTACATCAGCGCTAGTAGCCATTACTACATCAGCGCTAGTAGCCATTACTACATCAGCGCTAGTAGCCATTACTACATCAGCGCTAATAGCCATAACTACATCAGCGCTAGTAGCCATTACTACATCAGCGCTAGTAGCCAATACTACATCAGCGCTAGTAGCCATTAGTACATCAGCGCTAGTAGCCATTAGTACATCAGCGCTAGTAGCCATAACCGTGCTACATTAGCGCTAGTAGCCATAACCGTACTACATCAGCGCTAGTAGCCATAACCGTGCTACATCAGCACTAGTAGCCATAACCGTACTACATCAGCGCTAGTAGCCATAACCTTACTACATCAGCGCTAGTAGCCATAACCGTACTACATCAGCGCTAGTAGATCTAGCCATAACCGCACTACATCAGCACTAGTAGCCATAACCGTACTACATCAGCGCTAGTAGCCATAAACGTGCTACATCAGCGCTAGTAGCCATAACCGTACTACACCAGCGCTAGTAGCCATAACCGTACTACATCAGCGCTAGTAGCCATAACCGTACTACATCAGCTCTAGTAGATCTAGCCATAACCGCACTACATCAGCACTAGTAGCCATTACTACATCAGCGCTAGTAGCCATAACCGTACTACATCAGCGCTAGTAGCCATAACCGTACTACATCAGCGCTAGTAGCCATAACCGTACTACATCAGCGCTAGTAGCCATAACCGTACTACATCAGCGCTAGTAGCCATAACCTTTCTACATCAGCGCTAGTAGCCATTACTACATCAGCGCTAGTAGCCATAACCGTAATACATCAGCGCTAGTAGCCATAACCGTGCTACATCAGCGCCAGTAGCCACATCCGTGCTACATCAGCGCTAGTAGCCATAACCGTGCTACATCAGCGCTAGTAGCCATAACCGTACTACATCAGCGCTAGTAGCCATAACCGTATTGCATCAGCGCTAGTAGCCATAACCGTACTACATCAGCGAAGGTAGCCATAACCGTATTACATCAGCGCTAGTAGCCATTACTACATCAGCGCTAGTAGCCATAACCGTGCTACATCAGCGCTAGTAGCCATAGCCGTACTACATCAGCGCTAGTAGCCATAACCGTACTACATCAGCGCTAGTAGCCATTACTACATCAGCGCTAGTAGCCATAACCGTATTACATCAGCGCTAGTAGCCATAACCGTACTACATCAGCGCTAGTAGCCATAACCGTATTACATCAGCGCTAGTAGCCATTACTACATCGGCGCTAGTAGCCATAACCTTTCTACATCAGCGCTAGTAGCCATTACTACATCAGCGCTAGTAGCCATAACCGTAATACATCAGCGCTAGTAGCCATAACCGTGCTACATCAGCGCCAGTAGCCACATCCGTGCTACATCAGCGCTAGTAGCCATAACCGTGCTACATCAGCGCTAGTAGCCATAACCGTACTACATCAGCGCTAGTAGCCATAACCGTATTGCATCAGCGCTAGTAGCCATAACCGTACTACATCAGCGAAGGTAGCCATAACCGTATTACATCAGCGCTAGTAGCCATTACTACATCAGCGCTAGTAGCCATAACCGTGCTACATCAGCGCTAGTAGCCATAACCGTACTACATCAGCGCTAGTAGCCATAACCGTACTACATCAGCGCTAGTAGCCATTACTACATCAGCGCTAGTAGCCATAACCGTATTACATCAGCGCTAGTAGCCATAACCGTACTACATCAGCGCTAGTAGCCATAACCGTATTACATCAGCGCTAGTAGCCATTACTACATCAGCGCTAGTAGCCATAACCGTACTACATCAGCGCTAGTAGCCATAACCGTACTACATCAGCGCTAGTAGCCATAACCGTATTACATCAGCGCTAGTAGCCATTTCTACATCAGCGCTAGTAGCCATTACTAAATCAGCGCTAGTAGCCATTACTACATCAGCACTAGTAGCCATAACCGTACTACATTAGCGCTAGTAGCCATAACCGTGCTACATCAGCGCTAGTAGCCATAACCGTGCTACATCAGCGCTAGTAGCCATTACTACATCAGCGCTAGTAGCCATAACCGTGCTACATCAGCGCTAGTAGCCATAACCGTGCTACATCAGCGCTAGTAGCCATAACCGTACTACATCAGCGCTAGTAGCCATAACCGTGCTACATCAGCGCTAGTAGCCATTACTACATCAGCGCTAGTAGCCATAACCGTGCTACATCAGCGCTAGTAGCCATAACCGTGCTACATCAGCGCTAGTAGCCATTACTACATCAGCGCTAGTAGCCATTACTACATCAGCGCTAGTAGCCATAACCGTACTACATCAGCGCTAGTAGCCATAACCGTGCTACATCAGCGCTAGTAGCCATAACCGTGCTACATCAGCGCTAGTAGCCATAACCGTGCTACATCAGCGCCAGTAGCCATAACCGTGCTACATCAGCGCTAGTAGCCATAACCGTGCTACATCAGCGCTAGTAGCCATAACCGTGCTACATCAGCGCTAGTAGCCATAACCGTACTACATCAGCGCTAGTAGCCATAACCGTATTACATCAGCGCTAGTAGCCATAACCGTACTACATCAGCGCTAGTAGCCATAACCGTATTACATCAGCGCTAGTAGCCATTACTACATCAGCGCTAGTAGCCATTACTACATCAGCGCTAGTAGCCATAACCGTACTACATCAGCGCTAGTAGCCATTACTACATCAGCGCTAGTAGCCATAACCGTACTACATCAGCACTAGTAGCCATAACCGTACTACGTCAGCACTAGTAGCCATAACCGTACTACATCAGCGCTAGTAGCCATAACCGTACTACATCAGCGCTAGTAGCCATAACCGTACTACATCAGCGCTAGTAGCCATTACTACATCAGCGCTAGTAGCCATAACTGTATTACATCAGCGCTAGTAGCCATAACCGTGCTACATCAGCGCTAGTAGCCATTACTACATCAGCGCTAGTAGCCATAACCGTACTACATCAGCACTAGTAGCCATAACAAGTTATTAAAAAGTCTAGCACTAGATTGTTAGACTAGAGCTAGTATAAGGAGCAGAGCTAGAGTCAGCGCTAGGATAGGACCATAATTAATTTTAAAAAAATAAACATATTTTTGAAGTGTGTAACTGGTGGATACATGTTTAATGGGAAGACGTGGTCGGAAGATAGAGGGTACGACTTCTAGTCTGAAAGTCTCAAGTTCAGATCCCGTGTTCTATTGTAGGACGCCACTGAGTCCACTCAGCCCTGATGGGTACCTGACTCAGGGAAAGTAAAGGCGGCTGGGTATGGTGCTATTCACCCGATGTCACTTAAACAGGTGAACTACTTGACCTTCCCAATAGGTTGGATAGGGTAACTTTATAAGGTGTTTCGGATCTAGATCTAGATCTACATCTAAAAATACACAGTTTAATTAATGATTCAATTTTAATTGGACTTACCTTCAACGGGGGGTGGATCCGGCGTTGGGTCATGCCCGCCCCCTCCAGGAGCACCACCTGCTCCAGCTCCATCACCACCAGCAGCAGGCGGTGGGTTGTCTGGATTACCGCCACCGCCACCGCCACCGCCACCGCCTTCGGCTGGTGCCTCCCCTGAAGAACTGTTTGACGGTGGCTCCTCCTGGGCCACAACGGCAACCATCAGAGCCGCCAGACAACAACACCACAACATCGGACTCATCTCACCGTTTCGATTCCAAAGATAGAATTACCCTTTGGAAAAACACTGAGGTTCAAAACCTAAAATTTGAGTTTAAAAAAAACTGTGTGGCATCTCCGTAGTTATGCAGGGAGCGATGACGTCGACACGCCTAACTACAAGCTGCACTGGCGCGCACCGAATAAGCGCATCGGGTAATTGCAAATGAAGCACTTTTTTAAAGCTGGCTAAAATGATGAGTAACATCGATATGAACAACTCAACTTTCAAAACAAGGAATGCCTTATTAAAAAAAAAATTAAATAAATTATTTACTTTGAATATTTAATAATACACCACTACTTAATTAACTAAAAAGAGAAGCGAGGGTCAGAATTTTATTAAAAAATTACATTGGTTTTATTTTCTATTTTATTGTAATTTGATCTAAATGACAACTATCTGCCCGTTCTATTGCAAGAAACCAAACTGCCTTGCCCACACTACATCATCCATAGTAGCCCTAACCAGTGTTTCTTCCAGCCTTTTTTCCGAGGGGGCACTTGATATTTTCGGGGGAGGGGGGGGGGGGGGGAAGGGGTGGGCGGACACTAGTAAAAGTTTATGTTTACTATATAAAATCCATCTCGTTCGGGACGGGGGTGGTGGGTGGGTGGGTGGTAGACTTCCTTGATGCCTGGAAGAAACTCTGGCCCTAACCCTACTGTGTCAACTTCTTAGTCCTGATCCTTTTATTATTAAATTTCATCATTGTCTTTTTCTTTCGAACACTAAACACTCGAATCAGATGAAGTAGAGTTCATCTGTTTAATAACCTCGCCGTACAAGAGGAAATTGTGGTCTGCATTATGCCCCTGGGATCCGAACCAGTGTTTCTTCCAGACTTTTTTCATGTGGTGAGTGAATTGTTGGCTACATCTTTTGGTGAGTGAACTGTTGGCTACATCTGGTGAATGAATTGTTGGCTACATCTTTTGGTGAGTGAATTGTTGGCTACATCTTTTGGTGAGTGAATTGTTGGCTACATCTTTTGGTGAGTGAATTGTTGGCTACATCTTCTGGTGAGTGAATTGTTGGCTCATCCAGTGAGTAACTTGGCTACATCTTTTGGTGAGTGAACTGTTGGCTACATCTTCTGGTGAGTGAATTGTTGGCTCATCCAGTGAGTGAACTGTTGGCTACATCATTTGATCGGTAAAGCTTTTGATCAGTGCACACACTAGATTTTATTAATACTTATGTGCTAGTTTGTTTAACAATGTTAATCTTTCAGCACGAAAAGCACCAAAAATATAAAATATTTTGTAAGAAAAAACGGCTTTGATTGTAGATAATCTCATTTATTATTCAATGAAGTCTGAAACATATATTGGTTACAAGAAAAGGTTCTATCACTAAATGACATTAGCACCATACTCAGTCAGTTTCAGAGAGTAATCAAACAACCAGTCTAGATAAAAAAAAAATTATTACAAGACCCTGAATCATGGTCAAGTTATTTTCAAATGGGCATGGACTTGTAACTATGGTTTTCCTATTTCAGCTTGACTTCGTTTCACAATGTTTTTTATAAACAGCAAAATCATTTAAATTTTTTAAAATCAGATAAAAAATGAATACAAGCCAAATTCAGAGTTCTTTTCAACATATTTGTAAACTTTGGATGGTGGTGTGTTTGAAAACTCTACAGTAAATAAAATACAGTAGCTATAATGTTGGCTAAGATATGCATGGAAAGTTCATGTACATGTCCTTGGAAAAGTTGTCTCAGCAAACTAATGCCTGGCTGGGCTTCAGGGCATTCTCATAGGTTCTAGGACTAACCCTGTGGTTTCTCTTCCTTGACGAAAGGTGAAGCGAAAGAAGTGTTGTCAGAAAAGAATCAGAATCCAAACCCTGAGAAGCAAGTAGTATACAACAGCAAGCGTTTGTGTATATATAGTGTGCTGGATTACATGTCAACTTAAAAGACAAAACAAACGAGAATTTGGTTTAAAAACTTTTTGGAGTGTAGATTTAAAGATGATACTAGGACTGAACCAAACATTTCTCAAAGGAATTAAACTGATTGTTTGAAATAAAACAAATAAATAAAGGCGCAGTTCACAGCAGTGCATATATATGTAAATAAATGGTATAAAAAGATTAACGCAGTTGAGTTTCTAAAAAAAAAACAAACTAGCCCAGTATATATAAGTATGCTTTAAAAACAACACATTTTGGAATGTGAGAAAAATATTTTGTTGTTCACATGTTTGTTCATGTCATAAATTAAACATGAGCTTTTACAGTAAAAAGTTGTGTAAAAAACAGCTAATGGAAATAAACATTTCTTCTAGAAAAAATCTATCTCTGATACAAGCAAAGTGTGTATCAATCATAAAAAAAAATATAGAAAGATTCAGGAGAGAGTGAAATCAGCCATAATTTGATCAACCATTCACAGCATATTATACTGGTGATTAAGTATGTACAAAGAATGAAATTTTTTAGAGGTGATTATAAATAAACTTCATTTAAAAAAAATTCTCACATAGATATTATTTGTGAGCCTAATCATCATCACAGCCAAATAATAGATGGTCAGCATCTTATTTGATCAGGATACCATACAGTACTAAAAAGTTTTGAGACAATTATTTTACTTTTGAAAATAGTTTCTTCCCACTTGAAACCAAAAAAAAAAAATAACAGCAACCAAGAAAAGTTATCAGATCTAGGATAAACAAAATGTGAAAGCAACAAATATTGGAGTGGCTGCCCTTGTCATGAACCAGAAGTAGCAGGATCCTTGAGTGGCTGCCTGTGTATTTACTGGGTGTAGTTGGTCTTCTGAATGTGGCTTGCTTTCTCCTGGAAGAAAATATGGCACAGTTGTAGGATGAAAGCTACTTGAAAAATGATAATATAAAAAAAAACAAAAACTACAATAAACTAATGCAATAATTTAAACAAACAACTCTATGATTACAAGGCTATCACAGTAAGATTAGATATGCTTTATTTAAAGCATGCACAAAAATACAATCTATTCCACTGACTTTAGACAAATTAAATTTTCTTCCTTGTCCCCTCGTTGAATAAAAAAGTCTAACGGGATTGTTATTCCTTAAAGTGAAGCTAGTTTGTCATTATTGCAACCTTCATCCTTCTCATTAATCAATGGTGTAATGCCACTTACCTCCCCTTTCTCATTAATCAATGGTGTAATGCCACTTACCCCCACCCTTCTCATTACTCAATGGTGTAATGCCACATACCTCCCCTTTCTCATTAATCAATTGTGTAATGCCACTTACCCCCACCCTTCTCATTACTCAATGGTGTAATACCACTTACCCCCTTCTCTCATTAATCAATGGTGTAATGCCACTTACCTCCCCTTTCTCATTAATCAATTGTGTAATGCCACTTACCCCCACCCTTCTCATTACTCAATGGTGTAATACCACTTACCCCCTTCTCTCATTAATCAATGGTGTAATGTCACTTACCTCCCCTTTCTCATTAATTAATGTTGTAACAACTTCTGCTCCAGCACCCCATGTATCAGCATCCCGGAAAACTAGGTCATTAGGTCCCGCTTGAGTGGCCAAAGATCTGGCAAAGATCTGTTGAGAGAATATTTCAAAGATGACATAAGATTCATATTCAGATATAGGTACATACAGATGTGAGATTTCAGCTAACACTGTAAATATTATTGACACATCTAGTTGTAGCAGGGGAAAGATTAAGAACAGATACAAATATTTGATCACCATCACAACTTACCATTAACACTAAGGAACTTATTTAAAATTGTGGAATAATTTTTATGTTTGCTTATCACAATTCTGTTGGGAAGGGTGGAGGTTTGGGTTGAGCTAAATAGTTTCTTCACTGGAGGTAATAATGACTACCACAATAGCAATATTTAATTCTTTAAAACCTTTAAGACTTTAACTATTGCAAGATATAAATTCTTTTAAACTTAAATTCACTTTATCGTCGTTGTCATACAAAAACAATCAGATTGTTTTAAACTCAATCTTACCTTAACATTTTTAGTCATACAAAAACAATCAGATTGTTTTAACTCAATCTTACCTTAACATTTTTAGCTGGCTTCAAGACAAAGTTCCTAAAAGTGTACTCATAAGGTTTGCTCAGGTTTTTGTCCACAATACGGCGCAGCTTCCATCCATCAAGATTGACTTCCTATACAACAAAATTCATCAAGTCATTAGATTAAAACCACAAAGACTAAATGAAAACATAACCAATTAAAAAAAAATTATCACTGGTAACATTGAGGTAATAGTGAAATATAAGTATCCATTGACTATAAAAAGTGGGTTTTATAGTTTATAAGGTATTAAATTTTTTTTTATCGCAATACTTTTTATTTTAGGGATGAAAGATGAATATAGTCTATAAATAAAATGACAACTATGACAAAGCACCCAGCTAAGATATGTCCTGAGATATCTGAAGCATGGTTTAAGAAAATAGTGATTGGCAAGCCTGAATTTCTTAAATATTGAAAATTTCAGAGCTAAAAAAATAATGAGTATAAACTATTATATAAGAATAAAATTGTGTACAATGACAAACAAAGATGTACTGACCTTACGAACACCACCAGATGGATTATTCTCCAGAAGAATAAACTTGCCCTCTGGGTTGGCCTCAGCAATGCTGACTGGACCATTGGCTGTCCTCTGGTAGGTTGTCTTGGCAGACACCTCTCCTCTCATCATCTTCATGCTCAGCTGGGAGTCACCTGAAACATTGCATTCACTGGTTTACAACTTCATAGCTTACTGTATTAGTTCTAGTGGAATTTTCTTACACATTTGTATAATGTAACACTTTTAAGTTACTAAAGATAATTAGAACTAAATAAGAAAATGTATTCAACAAGCAGCTCTGCAGATCAAGGCAAGAAATCTACCCCAACAAATATTAGCTTGTTTGTACAAAGGTCAGAAAAGACAGAGCAAAGTCAATGCATGCAGGGATTGGGTACAACATGCAGTGGTAGAAAATGAAAGATAATTTACATTAGCTCTGAATTTTTTAAAGTTTATTTTCTATAAATTACTGAGCTAAAATTATTTAGCTTTTCTTATTTATCTACTAAACAGCTATTTCTTTAATGTTATAACTTGCACTTAACAACATGTAATATATTTTATTTCTAGGCACATGTTAGAAAATTAGTAGATCTAGTAAAAATTGGGAAGAAAATTTCTTTAATCCTAAGGAATTTTAAAGAAAAATCAATTCTGAACAAGAAAATATATACATAAATGAGAAACAATGGAGAAGCATTAAATAAGCTAATTAAACAGATTAATTAAACATCTTTAAGATCAAACAATTTATGTTTAGCTCCAACTAACATTTATCTAAAATATACTATCTAGCCCTCAATTAAATTTTGAATAAAGAACATTTGCATTTAATATGTCAAAAAACTTAATAAAATTCTGGAATGAAGCTTAAAATTACTTTAACTCTAGGCTATAAAGATTGAAAAAATGTTTTAAAATATTTTTATCAGTAGACCAAATCATTTAGACATGTAAGTGCTAATTTAAATGACACATCAAGAAAAATACATGCACCAGGTATAGTTTATCTATTCTGATTATTGCTGCAACACATCAGGTTTCCATTGAAGCCTCAGAGTTGCTAAACAACATAACAGTTACAAAAGATACCACAACATGCATCACTATTTAACTAACTAATGTAAAGCAAGGAATACACAATATGTGAAAAATGTTTAAGTGGACATATATGCTTATTTTTAACATCAGAAAGAATAATTGAAAATGCAGCAGTGTTTTGCTACTGATGATAAAACAATGACAGTACAAGGAATCATAATGTGCAAATAAAAAATAATATTCTACACCAACAAAATGGAGACTATTTTTTTCATGCCAGTAAATGTATTAAATTTATCTTTCATTTAATATGGTTCATATCTTTGTTTTGTTAGATTTGCAAATATTTTTATTTTAAAGTTACACATTTTCCTTAACAAAAAGAAAAATAACATTTTCATAAAATATTTAAAGCACAGTTATAGCTATAGCTACAGCCGAGACATTTAAACAGTGTTGCAACAATAACATTTTCAATGGTGATCTGAAGAAATTTCTCTTAATAATAAAACAAAACAACAAAACAGCCATGCCACCTTACTGTTGAATAGGGATAGTTATCCTTACTGAAATCCCTGTTGACATTCACTGCAATGACTGCACTTGATGGTAGTAACCACAGCATTCCACACTGTTCAATTTAGTGAATTTCCTGCCTAGTGCAAGCGTTTAATACTAAACAGATTTTTCTTGACTTAGCTACAGCCTGTTCACAAGCAGACCTTAACGTTGCCAGGTCCCTAGTGTTAGCTACAACCTGCTCATGTGCTGGAGTCCTGTTGTTTCCAGCACCACAACAAGCAAGAAAACTTGATAGAACTTAGATTGACCAAAATATACATTTACAAACCAGTGGTTCCATTTGAAATGACTGATCTTCACCATTTGAAATTGTACAAGCCAGTGGATAAAAGGTGACCATTACACAGCTAAATAGATGTTTAAGAATTGCTGAATAGGGGAGGATAAAACAAAACTGAGAAGCACAAAACATTTTTATACACTCAATATTTTAAATAGGAAAACAATTTGAAATAAACCTTCAGTTGGAGATAAATTCTCAATGAAGCTGGAGTATAAATAAAAACAAATAAATGGACGGCCACACCAATTGAATTTTGGACAGAAAGACTTTAATTTGCATACATTCACAGTGTTGCGTACTGAAAGCAGTTGGCGTCACAAATTGATCTCAGGCTGGGTAAAAGCATGTTCCTTACACCCCGGCAAACAAGATATCAATTCCATGAACAATCTTCACTAGCTAGTTACAAGATCTGTGTCTACGCCACGGTGGGACACTAAGTTGTTAACAGCCATTGTTAACAATATATCTTTATATTACTACTATAATAAGACCTGTGAGGATTGTCTAAATGAAATACAAAACATCATTCATCTTAACCTCCTCCTCTATGTAGGAGGACAGCAGCCTCTGTTATTTTTGGTACATAATGTAATAAGCACTTTTCTTTTTAAAACGGCGTAGAAAATAACAATATAACTTCAACACTGAAGCTATACCAATGTTAGCCAAACACACATTGAGTTTTATTTTAGTTAACTCACTAGATAGTTAAAAATCTTTAAAAAAATTGTTCATGGAATTGTACCTCAAGAAAAACAAATGTAAATTTTAGAAATAATAATCTAAAAATGAAATCAAGAGACCAGCCATCACTGACTGTAGAAAATAGACTTCCCATTGTGTTTGCTTACAATTATATGCCCTTAGAAAACAGATGAAAGTAAGTTTTAATCTAATAATAAAAGAAAAATATTTTGGGAAATGGTTTTCATTTCCCTTTTAGGTCCAGTAGGAAACAATTTTTAAAAATGACTAAAGGTTTCTAAAGACAAGACACAATATCATCTGGATGTGATGATAAAAACCATTTAGACAGCAGTGATGGAAGGTCTTCTAATCTACAGCTATGTTACAAATACTTCCTCATGTACATCAGTGTACTGATGACACAAAGCATCAAGATCATCTATTACAAGTCTATGGCAATGAAGTAGCTCAAGGTAAATTCAGTGACCACAGTCCATTCTGATCAAGCAAATATGGCACTAGCTTGCTTTTCCCCCATTCAATATGTAGGAACAAATGTTTGTTCCTTTAGAACAGCTGTTAACATTTTACACGTGTAAGCTACCAAGTTCAGTCAAGAAACTGTAGTCAATGAATTTTCCAGATATTGAATAAATAAATGATTGATTCTTAAAAAGTGCTGTATTGGTTAGGTTTTAAACTAAAAGCAAAATAAAAAAATTAATTAAAAAATTCTGCTTAGATAAACCTGTGCCAGAAGAAAGGAATACAAGTGATGCAAGTTTTCATCTAGAATGTAAAGCTACAATAATCAATGGTCAACAAGTTTGTGTCACTTGAACTTATTTTAAAGAACAACATTGAACTGACTAGTATTGGCTAAAAAAATGATTTGATTGTAATATAAAACTGCCCAACACTAATTGGGTACAACATTGAGTGGACAATGTTTGAATGACAAAATCTGTTTAATACATGAGGAAACTGGACTCAATGCTTACTATAACATACATCATCTGCTAGAACTTTCTGATTATTAAGATTAAATGAGAAAAAAAAAGAAATTTATCTCAAAGACAAACTTTTATAGATCTGTTGACTGGCCTATATATGAAAAAATCAATGGGAGGCTTCCCTGTGACACTTTCCAGCTCAAAAAATTTACAATAGGTCAAAGTTACCATAATGTTTCCAACAGCAAAATTTATTTCAATGTTGAAAGAATGAACATGTATCACAACCATGATGTAAAGATACTTTTGACTTGGTTGGGAAATGTGTAGATAGATCAGCTAACTTAAATGCAATAATAACAAAATTCTGCTTGACACACTTCACACAATAAACAATGGATCAAATGATGAAACACCATCCAATCATTATGAAATAGGTCTAGATCTACTACATTTCTAACAAGAAATAAAAGCCATGTTTAACTAATATACTGGTCAAAAATATTTTGAACATTTGAAAGCATATTGACATTAAACTATGGGGTATGCCAGTGTTAAGGATTAAGCAATTTATATAGATTTAATAAAAGATGATTACAAATATGACACTACTAAAACCATTAATAAACAATAACATTTCTCTTGAGATTCACAAAATAGTTGATACAAGAAACAAAACTAAATTTGTTTGAAACAGAAAACTTAAAAATGAAGATTCTAAAAACATATTAATGATCACTCATCTTTTTACAATTAGTTAAAGCTAATACCACATTTATAGGACAAGCATGTAACACAACTTAGTTTTTGATGACTGAATTGTTAAGGAACTAAAATATTTCGAGGATTGTCTACTGGTTTAACTCCATTTAGATAACACAAGTTTTGTTACGTAACATAGTTGGCCTACGTGGAAAGAGGCAGATTTGATAAAAAAAAAACATACTGCCATTTGCCAATCATTTTGTAATCAAGATAATGAGTGTTAGTAGTGACAGTACTAGGTTCTACACCAAAATTGTTTGAAATTGTTTGCATTATCCCAATATGAGTTAAAAATTACTTGCCAACACCACAGATGTTAAACATGCTGAATTTATGATTTTAAAAAGTTTTTCAAATAAAATCCAACAAACAAAAATAATAATTGAAAAGGCAAAATTATAAAAGATCGCTAAAAAGGTTATAAGTAAAATATAAAAGATGCAACAAAGTGTTGAATAATGAGGATGTTCATACATGTGAATAAAGCACTCAAGAAAACAATTTAGTATTTAAATAAATGATTTATAATTGCTTCATGAGACTTATAGTATCACATTGAATTTAAAAACAAAATATCTGCTTTTGAAACATCCATGACATTTTTTTTATTGTATCAGCTGACAATATGAATGATAAATTATATAAAACTTATTTAATGAATATTACATTTTAAAATACTTAGCAAATATTTAAATATGTGATGCTTTACTTAAATGTTGCGCTTTTAAAAACAATAGATTTATATACTAATTACACATAATAATGGGTTACTTAATTATCTACTTTGCTACTTTAGAACAACATTTTTTTAAAAATTTGCAAGATTTCCATCTAATTTTAACCAAAGCAACCCAGAGCTAACTACCATTTTGAATCCAGTGAGAAACAGACCAGTGTATAGAAGAGCGGACAGCTTAGGTGCAGAACTTTTAAGCTCAAAGCAAAGCTGACAACATGTCAGTTTAAAAAATGTATATCTGAAGCAGAACTGTATATTTATGAGCTATATGAGAGTTTTCTTGGACAAGACAAAGTGCGAAGGAATTACTTTTTATCAGAGGCACTACTTGCTATATACGCACCACCAGATTCATAAGACTGTCCTTCAGTGACGTTTATAATGTCTGCCAGTCGAGCACTCCCGCTCTGTCTGACCCCTAGAGTTTGCTCCACAACTTGCCTCAGACCAACCCTGTAGGGGTGAAAGGTTAAAGTGCAAACTAAAGACAAAAAAAAGCAAAAAAAAAAAAAAAAAAATGCTGGATATCATGAGCTTTACAGTTGACAAGAGTGTTACATTTACAAATAAATGCAAATAAGAAGGCAAACAAAAGCTTAAGGAAACAGAATAAACAATAAACAAAGGACACATAAGAAACAACAGCAAGGCAGCTGATTAAGCTGAAGGAAGGGAGGGGAGTTTTAAGAAAAAAAAGGGTTGAAGAAAGGCAAATACAGTAATAAACATTTAAATTGTAAACAAAAACACTGAAAGTAAAATAAGTTTTAGGCCGAATATAAAAAAAAAAGGTAAAAATAAAAAAGTTAAGGGTAAAAAAAAAAGCAATAAAAACAGTTGCTAGGGCAAGCAGATTTGTTTTATACGGGAGTTTTTAAATCAAAAGGATTGTCTATTCTTTTCTGGTCCCAAATAAAAGGTTTTTCCGAGAGAAAATGAAAAAACGAAGCTTTGAAGTTCATTGCGATAACATACGTCCGTCAGTAACTTTATTAGAAAGGTTGTCCTCACTGCCAAATACATCACGGATAGAAGAATAAGAACTACACCTGGATGCAGTTCTTGACCTAAAGGGTTTGGTTAAATTGTTAAGATTTTTGTGCCATTTAAGTACAATTTTTAAAAGTTTATTAATAAAATAAATTTAAATACAAAAACAAGTTCAGAATTCTGACCATGCAAAAAGCTTTAGAAAATGTGCCAAAGAAATATAGAAAAAGTGCAATACTGATCCTATAGTTTATTACTGAAGGAATACTGCAGAAAAATGACCCGTTTATAAATAACATTGTGTAGCAGTTTTTTTTTTAGAAGTTCAAACCACTTTCAATGTTGAGTGAAAAATCCAAAATAGTTGAAAAACATTTTCAGACAAGTGTGATTTCTTCTACAATAAATATTATGTGTTACATAAAGTATGAGAAAAGTTGATTAAAGCAGTAAAAGATGACTTCCGTACAGTTTTGAATGAATGAAAAGATTCTACAAAGTTTGTTTTTGAACTTACAAATTGAAAGGGTTATAACTTGTATGAAAGATGTGGTAGATTAACAACTCACATATAACATAAACATTTAAAAATGAAGAGAAGTTAGCAGTTAGCTCTCATAAGGGAATAACAGTGTCAAAAATCTAACTGATAATTTAATAATTTAAGTGATGCTTAATCAATGACAAGTATCTTCATAAAGTGATACAATTTTGTATGTTCACAAAATAACATTGGTTAGTTATATTAATTAAAAATCTTGATACACACACATTTTTTTTTTACTTCATAAATTTTCAGCGAAATTTTTGTTGCAAGTGAAAGAAATATTTTAAGTAAAAGTTGATACAAAAATTCTGGTATGAAACGCCTGGTTAGAATCTGAAGAAATCGATGTGTGTTAAGTTCTACACTCTACTTTGATCAGTTTTGACGGGATTTATTTCTTCATTGCTTGACTGACCAGACATGCCAGGACTACTGAGTACCTGGGCTTTAGAGGACTCTCCAACTGTACTTCCACTTGTCTTCACAGAACTCTCTTCACTGTATGTGGCCACACTGTACGAATATGTTGTTTCCTCTTTGGTAACTTGAAGCTGAGATTCTTCTTTTAGTCCCAAGTTACCATTGACAACAAGTTGACCATGAGGTAGTTTCTTCTGGGCCGCCTCCAAAACTTCTTGCACCGTTTCCTTGGCTACTTCAGCAGCCATGTCATCTGGTTGTGCAGGCTGTGCTGTTGGGCTGGGTGAGGAACTGCTGGTCTGAATCAGGCCTGAGGACACTGAATGTACCACAGCCTCTGCACTCAAGGATGTTGTACTTACTTCTACTTGGCTTCGCTCTATAGTAAAAGAGCTATTAAAACTAGAATGTTGAACATTTTCGCTTTTTTTTCCATTCTCATGGCTGGAGTCAGCTGAATCTACTGGTTGATTAAAGTTATCCCCTGCCACATGACCACTGGATGGGGAACATTCTGGTTCTTTATCTTTATTCTCAAGTGTTTTGTCAGTCTTTAAGTCTAAGCTTATAGCATCTTGTGTAAGGGGTTTTTCTAAACCATGGTCCTCAAACTGATTATCAGAAACATTAATTTTAGAGTTTAAGCTAACAACCTGAGAAAACTGGATCTCTGTATCTAAGATATCCAGCTTCTCTTCCTCAGTGACTGCTCCCATTTCTTCATCATTGAGAACATCCTCATCTGTGTCTTCACCTCCTGCAGTCTTTTCCTGATCTGGCACAGGTATGGCCACTGAAAAGTCTATTTGGGTCTGCTCAGCAACACTTACCTCTGGGCTAGAGGAGGCTTCCTCTTTGGCAGTGATTGTTTTATCTTCAGCACGATCTCCAGGACTAGATGAAGCTTCCTCTTTGGCAGTGGTTGTTTTATCTTCAGCATGATCTGCTGGGCTGGATGAAACTTCCTCTTTTGTACTGATTTTATCTTCAGCATGATCTGCTGGGCTGGATGAAACTTCCTCTTTAGCACTGGTTGGTGTATCTTCAGCATGATCTGCTGGAAGAGATGAAACATCCTCTTTTGTACTGGTTTTATCCTCAGCATGACCTGCTGGACTAGATGAAGGTTCCTGTTTTGTACTGGTTATTTTATCTTCACCATAGTCTGTATTCTCATGAAAAGTTGAATCTCCCTCCATCTTAGTTTCTTTATCATCATTATCTACTACAGGTTCATATATCTGATCCTTGTTAGCCTTGTCTGTGTTAGTTTCACTCATGACAAGTACTAAATTAGTTTCTGTAGAAACTACTCCTTCAGACTTTTCATCCTGTTTTGAAGCTACTTTTTCAGCTCTTATTTCAGATACTTCATCCTGTGTGTCAACAGCATCAAAACTCAACAATGCCTCCTTCTCAACTAAATGACCAGTCTCACTTTTGTCTTCAATCTCTGTTTTACCTTGTCCAAGCTCACCAGTCACTACAGTATCACTATCTACTTCTGACTGTGTTACACTAGCCCCAGTTTCTACCTGATCATCATGTTGTGATTCTTCTTTCTCTTTGTTTTTTCCTGTCTCTACAAAGACCTCATCTTCTACCTCACTATCTTTCTTGTGAGAAGACTCAACATCTTCCAGCACTTCTTTAGCAATGGCCTCTGTACCAGCTTTACCTTTCACAATATCTTGAGTGGCAACCTCTTCCACAATTTCTTTACTGTCTTCTCCACCTCCAGGTGTTGTAGAGATACATTCCTCTTTAATTTCTTGACTAGCAGAATGCCCATTATTTATTTCTGGTTCACTATGTTTATCTTCATCATTACTACGTAAAGCAAAGCTGGCAACAACCGCATGTCTTTCAACTTTTTCCTCAATGACAATGTCCTCAACCACAGCCTCAGAATCTGGCGACAAAGAACTGGAACCAACAAGATGAACTACTCCAGTTTTTGCTCCACCAAGAGGACTCTGCAGTTGATCAGCATCAACAGAAGGCTGCACTTCATCAGAAACTTCCAATGCTTCTCCAGCCATTTGGACTTTTTTATCAGAACTTGAAACCGAGGTACTCGTATTGCCAGGAAAGATGGTATCATCTTCCTGAATAACTGCGGCTTCCTCTATGTTAGTACCACTACTATCAACAGTTACTTCTTGTTCAAATGTTTTCTGAGCACCAACCTCTGAATTCAAATAAATATTGCTCTGATCTTCACTAACACCTACATCTTGAGCAAGCTTACTGTCTGTTGTATCTTCTCTCTTGTCTACTTCGCTTTGTTCTTTACTCTGCTCACTCACATCTCCATCTAGGTTTTTCTCTTCAGTGTCTGAAGACATTTCCTCTTGTCGTACTATTTCAGCTAAGTTTGTTTCTGCACCTTTCTGATCTTCAAAATATTCTTTCTTTATTCCTTCATCCTCCTGAATGCCCACATCTTCTTTTGCATATCTTTCTTTTTCTATCTCAATTTTAGTACCTGCCTCCAAATCTAAATGTGTTTGGTTTGGAATGTCTACTTGATCTTTCACATCAACTTCTGTATTTTTTTGAAAACCTGTATCATCTGTATGATCAGACTTAGGTAAAGCTTGTATTGTGTCTGAAATAAAACTATCATCTTGTTTTAAATAAGAGCTTGACACAACACTCTCAGTGGGCTGATCCACTTCTAGTGGCTGATCCACCTCTTTCTCTAATGACTGATCCACCTCTTTCTCTAGTGGATGATCCACCTCTTTCTCTAATGACTGATCCACCTCTAATGACTGATCCAACTCTAATGGATGATCCACCTCTTTCTCTAATGGCTGATCCACCTCTTTCTCTAATGACTGATCCACCTCTAATGGCTGATCCACCTCTTTCTCTAATGGCTGATCCACTTCTAATGGCTGATCCACCTCTTTCTCTAATGGCTGATCCACCTCTTTCTCTAATGACTGATCCACCTCTTTCTCTAGTGGATGATCCACCTCTTTCTCTATTGGATGATCCACCTCTTTCTCTATTGGATGATCCACCTCTTTCTCTAGTGGATGATCCACCTCTTTCTCTAATGGCTGATCCACCTCTTTCTCTAGTGGATGATCCACCTCTTTCTCTAATGGCTGATCCACCTCTTTCTCTAATGACTGATCCACCTCTAATGGCTGATCCACCTCTTTCTCTAATGGCTGATCCACCTCTTTCTCTAATGGCTGATCCACCTCTTTCTCTAATGGAAGATCCACCTCTTTCTCTAATGACTGATCCACCTCTAATGGCTGATCCACCTCTTTCTCTAATGGCTGATCCACCTCTTTCTCTAATGGCTGATCCACCTCTTTCTCTAATGGATGATCCACCTCTTTCTCTAGTGGATGATCCACCTCTTTCTCTATTGGATGATCCACCTCTTTCTCTATTGGATGATCCACCTCTTTCTCTAGTGGATGATCCACCTCTTTCTCTAATGGCTGATCCACCTCTAATGGCTGATCCACCTCTTTCTCTAATGGAAGATCCACCTCTTTCTCTAATGACTGATCCACCTCTAATGGCTGATCCACCACTTTCTCTAATGGAAGATCCACCTCTTTCTCTAATGACTGATCCACCTCTAATGGCTGATCCACCTCTTTCTCTGATGGCTGATTCACCTCTTTCTCTAGTGGCTGATCCACCTCTTTCTCTAGTGGATGATCCACCTCTTTCTCTAGTGGATGATCCACCTCTTTCTCTAGTGGCTGATCCACCTCTTTCTCTAGTGGATGATCCACCTCTTTCTCTAGTGGATGATCCACATCTTTCTCTAGTGGATGATCCACCTCTTTCTCTAGTGGATGATCCACCTCTTCCTTTAATGGCTGATCCACCTCTAATGGCTGATCCACCCCTTCCTTTAATGGCTGATCCACCTCTTTCTCTAGTGGATGATCCACCCCTTCCTTTAATGGCTGATCCACCTCTTTCTCTAACGGCTGATCCACTTCTTTCTCTAATGACTGATCCAGCTTTTGCTCTAATGGCTGATCCTCTTCTACTGTTTCTTCATCTACCTGATCAACAGATTCCTTATGAAGTTGAACCTCTTCTACTGTTTCTTTATCTACCTGATCAAAAGATTCCTTATGAAGTTGATCCTCTTCCACTGTTTCTTCATCTACCTGATCAACAGATTCCTTATGAGGTTGATCCTCTTCTACTGTTTCCTCATCAACTATTCTCTCATTTGTATTAACCTCTTCTTGGTGTTTGCTTTCTGGGCATGTTTCTTTTAAAATAGAAACTTCTTTATCCATTGTTTCTTCAACAATTTCCTCATCAGCCACATTTTCATCTTTTTGTTCTGTTTTATCATCTTGCTGAACTTTGCCATCCGTTCCATCATCAGGTTGATCTTTGAGATCCGTTTCATCCTCTGGTTGATCTTTGTGATCTGTTCCATCATCTTGATCTTTTTGATCAATTACATCATCTTTTTGATCTATTTCTTCATCTCGATCTTTTTTATCCATTTCATTATATAGTTGATCTTTTTGATCTACTTCATCATCTAGCTGATCTTTTTGATCTATTCCATCATCTTGATCTTTTTGATCAATTTCATGATCTAGTTGATCTTTTTGATCTATTTCATCATCTGGTTGATCATTTTCATCAATTTCATGATCTAGTTGATCTTTTTGATCTATTTCATCATCTGGTTTATCTTTTTCATCAATTTCATGATCTGGTTGATCTTTTTTATCTACTTCATCATCTGGTTTATCTTTTTCATCAATTTCATGATCTGGTTGATCTTTTTGATCTACTTCATCATCTGGTTTATCTTTTTCATCAATTTCATGATCTAGTTGATCTTTTTGATCTATTTCATCAGCTAGTTGATCTTTTTGATCAATATGATCATCTGGTTGATCTTTCTGATCTATTTCATCATCTGGTTGATCTTTTTGATCTGTTTCATCATCTGCCTGGTCAATTAGTTCTGTGACCACATCTGGCCCATCTTTAATTTCCTCATTTTCATCTTCAACATCTGTTTGTAACTTGATTTCTATTTTACTCTCATGTATTTCTGGACATGATTCTTTCAAAGTTGATACTTTTTTATCCATCAGCTCCTCAACAACTGCCGCAGGTTCTTCTTGCTGTGTTTTCACAACCTTCTTACTCTCCACTTCTGCTGGTACTGTTTCCTTATCCTTGGTAGTGAGAACCTGGTTGATGCCAGGTGATTTCAGCACATCTGGCTCAGCTGGTTTACTTGGTGTTACTTTGGTACCAGAATCTTTACTTAAACTACTTTTGTCAGTGGTATCTCGAGGAGAGTCCCTCCATCTGGTGTTAGCATAGCTGTATTTAGAAGGAGCACTGTAGCCAGTGGAGTCAGATTTGACAGTATTGGTGGAGGAAGGAGAATAGGAGTGCCGGTAAGAGTTGCGGAGAGGGATCCTGTGTTAGGGTAAAGGGGACCACAGTTAAAAGCTTTTAGGGTGGGAGGTAATTTAAGATTATAAAAAATTGGTGCAATATAGAACGAAGAGTTAGGTGATGAATAAGATATTAATTGTGATTTTGGTGGACTCAGTGGTTGTTCATAGAAAAAGGAAATGGATTAATTAAGACAATGATATTAGTCATGTGTTAGAACCACTCCTGACATTTGTATAAGGTATTATTTTTTAAAATATTAAAAAATAAAGTCTTAAAAATGATTGAGTAAAAAAAGAATGAGGACAATGAAAAATGATCATAAATAAAATAAAAAAATAAAATTAATTAGCACATAGCACACAACTGAAAGAGAACAGTAAAAATATTATCCAAATGAAACACACAAAGAAAAAAAAATAGCAGTAGACCCTACTTTATAAGCATGTTTATGCTGAGGGCTCCATTACCTAACCAAGAAAATTAAAAGGTAAATTCCCAGTGGAATGGTTAAGGTTTACATTATTGCCTTTTTAAATTGTTTTTCTTATGTTTTCATTAGGTCTTCACAGCCAAACATTTTAGAGGTTGCAGCACTTATTCTTTGAAATTTCCAATTTAAGACAACATTTTTGTTGGTAAAAGATAATAGAAGTTTAACTTTGTTTAAAATTGCTACTTCCTATTGTAAGCATACAGGTATTGCCGATAAGCATTTCCATTCTACTAAGTATAGTCAGTTAAAAGCCTGAAGCTGTTCATTAAAATACTCAAGAGTGTAACAAATAAAATATTTAGTTTAGAAACAGAATTAAGGTATTAAAAGCTATGAATCAATGTGCATTTATGTTTACTTGAAAATTTACTAAGATTTTAAAAACTAATTACATTTATATGCATTTATCTTTAATTTGAATGATGAGTTTAATAAATGGAGATTTTTAAAACTAATTTCAGTAATTTATGAGTTTAGTATTCTGATGTTTCCTTTCGTAGAAAGTGTACCTTCAATAGCTTTTTAATGTACATTTTCCCCCAAATTATGTAGTTTCCCTGTTAGTCTAGCACCTTACACTTAGGAAAAGTTTGATGAGCCTTGGTTCATGTTTTTAATGGCTAAAACTGACTTACCTGGTTTCCTCACCCTCCAGCAGCTTCCTGTAGGCGGCAATCTCCAACTCCAGGGACAGCTTGGCATCCATCAGAGTCTGGAGCTCAACAAGCATGCCTTCCATCTCAGTTCTGAGCTGGTTCATCTCCTCCTTCAACGAGTTCACCTGGATGTCATGCTCATGCTCCTTCTGCTCCAGCTCTCGCAGCAGGTCTTGATACTGCTTCTCCAACTGGGCATTCTGGAGTAACAACAACATACATACATGTTTAATTGTAAAAGCATTGAAATAGAGTGTAATCAGGCTGGACTTTGGCCAAGAAGTAAAAGACTTGTACGCTGTTACTAAGCAGAGGTAGATTGTGACAATAAACTTACCCTGGCCTCAAGGTCAGCCAGTCTTGTACGTGAGTCACTCAGCTGTTTGTGAAGCTTTTTAGTTTCTTCACGAGCATGCGTGGCTTCCATGTTTTGCTTGGTGGCACCTGTACGGAACTCTTGTACCTGATTCAAGAATACAATAATTGATTCATATTAGAAACAGTGTAGCGCATGATTTTTAGAATATAAACATCTATGATACATGAAACATTTTAATATCTGATTTTAGAATAGAATTGTTTATTGATAAAAAAAAATGTAGTATTTGATACTTATAATATAACCGTAAATTGATAATGATTTTCAGAACATAACCATTTATTAATATCACAACCATAACCAATGCTGTTAAATATAAATATAATAGACACCAGTAACTATACTTTCCTTTTAACTGAACAGCGTAAATCATAAATAACTAAACCTCTACTTTGTGCACTAATTTATGAATAAAAACTTAATACATAAATCTGATTAGTGTTTAAGAAATTAACATTGGAGTGGTGAGTTCACCTAAATAATTGACCAGCTTTGACATGTTACCTTGAGGTTGTAGAAAGTTTCCATCTCTCCTCTAGTAGTGAGTTCACCTAAATAATTGACCAGCTTTGACATGTTACCTTGAGGTTGTAGAAAGTTTCCATCTCTCCTCTAGTAGTGAGTTCACCTAAATAATTGACCAGCTTTGACATGTTACCTTGAGGTTGTAGAAAGTTTCCATCTCTCCTCTAGTAGTGAGTTCACCTAAATAATTGACCAGCTTTGACATGTTACCTTGAGGTTGTAGAAAGTTTCCATCTCTCCTCTAGTAGTGAGTTCACCTAAATAATTGACCAGCTTTGACATGTTACCTTGAGGTTGTAGAAAGTTTCCATCTCTCCCCTGATTTGGTCCACTTTGAGGTCATATTCCTGCTGGATGTCTCTAATGGCCTGAGACAGCTCATTCTTCCAGAACTCTCTGTTCTCAGCAGTGGTGTCTCTGTAGGCGAGGGCTGAGAGTTCCTTCAACTCCTAGAGAAACATTCAATTTGTATCTATGTTAAACAACATGTGGCTGAGATTTTGGTACACTAACTACATCTAAAAACTAATAATAAAGTAATACATATACATAAACTCTTTAAGACTTGACTAATGCTCCGAACAACCAATAATAATATTATTTTCCCTATTCTAATATATATCTCATTCATAATTTTGGAAGAAAAACAGACATACTTTTATGTTATAGTTACTAAAAATACTAAGGAAAAAAAAATGTCAGCTGGAAAAAAAAATTCCCGTAATGAAAAATATTTGATTTTCTTTTTTTTTTGTTTATTATATAATGTTGACTGTGGATTCTACAAAAATCTGTTTTAAAGAACTATATTTTTCCATAAGCTAGTGGCTTAGGTTAGAGCCCTGCTCAAATGTTGTGAATAAAATGTTCAGACACTAAAAAAAACAAATACTTATAATAAAGACAGACAGCTAGCACTGGCTGACCTGTTCATGAACACTCTTTAAGAATTCAATCTCCTCCAACAGTGTCTGGTACTTGTTCTCTGCATCAAGTCTGGCAATTGTCTCATTGCTCAAGTCCTGGAAGAAAAGTGAAAGTGGTTAGAGTTCATCCGAGGGTAATACATCCATGGGGAGACAATGATTAAATGCTAAACACTACAGTAACAGTAACGTACCAGACTAACAGACTAAAATCAATATCTCTCACATCACATGCTACTAAAGGTAATAAAATTAGAGGAATGTACAAGTATGTGAGAAGATTATTATATATCTTATTATTATAAGAAGAAAATGTATAACTGTAAGGAAGGTAATTTAAAAATATATATATTTGACCTACCTAACATTGGAAGTTTTCAAAGATAAAATTTCTATCTTTATAACCGTTTGAATTAGATGTAAGTTCTAAAGATTTTTTTTTGTTTCAAGCTTCATACATCCAGCCCCCCCCACCCCCCCATATTAGTTATTTATATGTTAAATGTGGCAGTGGTAACCAAATAGGCCCTACACCTAATATATAATTATTACAGAGTAGATTATATAACCAAACATTTATAGAATAGATTCCAGAGCATAACAAAACATTGATTTATCATTTTTAACATGATTTAAGTTAGATCTAGAATCTATATCTAAGCCTTAGGTTAGGTATTTAACTCTAGTAAAAAGTAGTAGATCTGGTGGTAGAATCTAGAATAGGATCTAGATAATACTAGATTCAAGAAGACAGAAGATTTATCTAAATTCAAGATTCTTCTAGAATTTAAGCACCTTGCATATTTCCTGCATTGTGATTGAGAAGCACTCTAGTAAGTCTAGCTAGTTTAACAGAGTCTATCTTAGAAGTAGGTTAGATCTAGATCTCTAGACCTAGTCAAACAATAGATTACCGGGTAATCTATTGTTTAAGGTACATAAAACCAGCCGAGGCTAGTAATGTGCGAAAAAGTTACATCATTGTTAAGGCTTTAATAGTCATGATAGAAGTATATTCACATTTGATATATTTGTGTCAAATATTATAGATCTAGATAACTGAATAATAAACCAAAATCAATGGCTAAATATTACTAAATAATAGTAATTAATAATTATAACAATATATCAATATAGGCAAGAAATTAACTTTAAACAGCAGTGTTTGTGAGAAAGATTTGCTATATAGATCTAGAATCTAGATGTTCTATCGTTTTAGGTACGTAAAAATCGCCCGCGGCTAGTAATGTACAAAAAAGTTAACTCATTGTCAAGGCTTTAATGGAGGCGAGCGAGTTGACGAGATTCCGTCCCCAATGTTGTTGACATGGAATAAAAACGTGCTTTTTAAGATTTAGACCGTAAAAAAAAATAAAAAATAAAAACTTAAGCCTAAAATTAATTTAGAAATTTTATATTTTTAGAATAAATGCTATAACAGTTGCAAATCCAGAGAACTCGAAAATAATTTGTTGAGTTTAAGGCTACATTTCTATTTATTTTCATCAAGCCTAAGTTATAACCGGATGTTTCACTTTCGTAAGACAAATATTGATTGGCTGTACAGTTACTTAGTGATCGATAACTATTTGTTTACAAAACTTTGCAGATCAAGTTTTTAAATAACAATGCAAATTAAAAACCCCATGACCTAGTTTTCTATTTTTAGCTTACAATGTGTACAATAAAATTAATGACGGCCTATCCAATAGCAGGATGCCATTGTTTATGTCGCCATTACACGTGAAAACCAAATTGTTTTTGCTTTTTTTTTTAATTTTTATTTAGTTACCGAAAATATTATAAACATCAAATACATCCAATCTCTAATAAAGTCCGAAAAAAACCAGATAGACAGGATTTTATAACCATATTAATTGTAACTACGCCGTGCAAGATTTTTTTTTTAAATGAATTTATACACCTCTCAAATACCTTTGAGACTTTTCTCGCTCGTGTCCATTATAGAAGTATGATTGTGATATATTTGTGTCAAATGTTATAAATAAATGAATAATAAACTAAAGTCAATGGCTAAATATATCAATATAGTTACTATCGTATATAGGCAAGAAATTATCTTTAAACAGCAGTGTTTGCGAGCAGGATTTGCTATATAAAAAGCGGCCATCTGTTGTTTGAACTTGTTTTGTTAGGTGATCTCTAACTGTGATTCTAGTCTACTCACAATTCTTAGTTTTTCTAGCTCCTCTTGTAGTCTAGCGATAGTTGACTTGTCTCTCTGTCTTTCGGTATCCAAAGAATCGTTGGTTCTTCTTAGCATGCGAATTTCCCCTTCCAATTCAGAGACCTGCTGGTTTAACTTGTTTATAGTTTCGCGGTCTTGAGAACGCCATTTTTTGGCCTCGTCTAGTCTGCAAAGAAAGGGGACGTTTGTGATTTTATTACTTGACTTTGTTACAAAAAGTTATTCTTTCGTTTTATCAGGCATTGAAACAAACCTGAGTCTAGATTATAATGTTATATAGCTATAAAAATCAACTTAAGACTAAAAAAATGTGGTAAATATGTAAATTTTAAACTTACAATTAATTAACAATGCACACCCATACAATGCCAGATTTTTTACGTGACAGGGCGAAATTTGTCTTCTGCTGGCATTCACACTTCCGTGACAAATAAATTTATTAAAAAGCAAATGTTTATATCTGTTGGCAGCCTATCTAGTCTGTATACTACATCTAGATCTAGATTTATAGCTTATACGGAAAAGTAGAAATCAAGTGAATGGAAAATCCTTTGATCAAAACAGAATCTCCAGTTTATATAACTTATGCCTGAAAGAAACTCGGTACAAGTATGGGTGGAGGGGGGGGGGTGGCATTGAAGACATGACAATGGTGAAAAGGGGTGGGGGGGTGCAAACCGGCTACATTACATTTGTGTGATGTTATGAATGGGCCCTCCAATGTTTAAACCAGTCGCTAGCTGAAACAACTCCCAGTACAGGACGTAAAGACAACAAACATTTAGATTCTATTATTATTTCAAAATAAAAAAAAATAACAAACTTAGTTGGTTCTGCATTTTAATTTTAATGAAAAAAGGAATTACATTAGGAGGATGTTGTTGTTTTTTTAAGTTGCCATAGCAACCTAGGGCTAGACACCAGGAAAGATTGATCAAGAAATCAATACGAACAACATTTGATTTCAGACAATAGGGAATTTCACTTAGTGCTGTCGTGTGTCTACGACGGGCGTGTGCGTTGGGGGGGGGGGGGGGGGGACACACACAAATAATAGCATGTTTATTCAACATGTTTTGTAGGGTTACCCTTCTTTTATTTCATAAGCAAATGTATTCTTTACGGTTTAAGCTTTACTGGTATTCAAAAATACCTACGCCTCCAAACAGTTGATAATTATCAACACACTTTTGGGTGAGGCCAGCTTTTGGCGTCCCGCTAACCATGGCACCCAGGGGCTGCAGCGCCCCTCTAACATTGCGCCAGAGTGTGTGTCCGCACAAAACTAGCCCCCTCGCCACTGACATTGTCAGACTCCGCCATCCATCAAGACGTCTCTATTGTCGTTAATTAGACCGATTACAGGACGGAACTAACAAAGCCAATTTAAGTACTAGCACGAATACTGCACCCCCCCCCCCCCCCCACACACACAGACCTACACCACCCATCTTATGTTAATTTAATGATATATTAAGAATACAAAAGTTTGACATTCACACGGTCTACAACAATTGCAGTTACTAACATCGTGCGCTTGGATGCCAATTTTAAGGTTGGTTAATCGATTTAACTTGTTTTGTTCTTCATTTATAATGGATCAATAATGATAGAAGTCTTGGCGGGTTTACCAGTAATGCCAGAACAGAAAGAAATCAGGCTTTCTTTTAGACATTTTCTAGGGTGTGTGTGATGGGCGCTATATATATATATATATATATATATATATACACATATAAATATTCATCGTCCGGGAGGCGGGGTGGGTTTAAATGTGGCGGGGTCAGTAGAATGCCTGAGTGTGGGTGGAGGGGGGGGGGGGCGGGCAGTAAAAAAACTCATAGAGAGAGAGAGAGAGAGGAAGAGGGGCAGAGGGAAAGAGAGTTTCAAGAAGGCCCACACTTGTAACAAATGAGGTTCCCGTAGAACTCTGGGAGTAATTAAATCAGAGGAGCAAATGAATGGCTGTCTGAAGGCTGGGCCGACATAACAAGTCCAACATCAGTTCAACAACAGTAGGTCGCGCCATCTGTACAACTTAGGGGGAGGGGGTCTGGGGGGGGGGGGGGATGACGTCAGCTCTGAATAACGTTTTATTGACCACAACTCCAATAGGTGACCAAGTAGGTTTTTGGCTTCCAGCAATTGGCGATAGAAATCATTCACGATAGAAATCATTCACGATAGAAATCAAAACTGATTACCATATAGGGCATACAATACTGGACCATGTTGATTTATTTATATATGTTTTTATTTATATGTTTTTTATTTTTATATGTATTTATATACGGTTTCTGTGATTTTGTCCCAGAGGCGTAGCGACCCTTCCCGGCGCCCGGGGACAAACTTTCAATTAGGCGCCCCCTCGGGAGCAAATTTTCAATTTTAACCCCCCTTCAAACTTTCGATTTGCACCCCGCTCAAACTTTTGATTTGCACCCCCCCCCCCCCCCCAACTGCAAAAATGCAGCTAAAATTACATTTTAATTTGTTTTTTCAACCCATTTTGGCGCCCCCTAAGGTCGGCGCCCGGGGACATATGTACCCCCCGATATTTTTTCACTAAGAGAAGCATAGGAAATCTTAAAATTGCGTGTAGTTTGTTCAACGGTTCAGCTTGAACGCTACTAGAAGTATTTATTTTAACAAGGGGATCCACCCGTCTAAAAAAAGCTTATGTCGGATCAAGCTTCAATTTAGAACCTGGCCAGATGACCGTAAATTCCCGCAGGCCCTATTTGGCGCCGTTTCTATTGGCGGGTTTGGAAGCGGGATGATTTTTTAATTTTTTAAAGAGGTCTAGATGGCTAAGCGAATTAATGTTTGTGGCTAGCTAACAGAATTTGTGTTCGGGGATTTAAAAAAATTAACATATTCGCTAACCCGAACATGTCTTTGGCTAGATTAAAAAAAAAATGTTTGTAATTTACTCATGCAAAACATTGCACGGAAAAAATTATAAAAAATCCCCCCTTCTCCCAAATTAAAAAAACAAAACAAAACAAACATCGCATAGCCTACAACCAAGAACAGCGAATCAACCTCAGATCTAAGTTAAATGAACAACAAAAATAAAATCATTTTTAAACAGCTCCTTGCACATATTTTTGTGTTTTCCATTCTGTATCAGTTCTAGGATATCTTTCGTCTATGTCATGGTAGTTTGTCGTTTATCTCTCGCCGCCTCCCATGTTCTGTCTATCATACCGGTATTGATTATGTCAGGGTGTCTTTTATTTTGGCGTTCCCTACTTTCCTTCTGACTTTGCCAGAAATAGTTCCCATGTGCCCGCCGTTAAAGCGTTGCTAGGAAGCACCCTGGTGTGTCTCTGACGTGGTAGGCTACCTAGTTTGTAGGCTACCTAGTTTGTAGGCTACCTAGTTTATCTGACGTGGTTGGCTACCTAGTTTGTAGGCTACCTAGTTTGTAGGCTACCTAGTTTGTAGGCTACCTAGTTTATCTGACGTGGTTGGTTACCTAGTTTGTAGGCTACCTAGTTTGTAGGCTTCCTAGTTTGTAGGCTACCTAGTTTGTAGGCTACCTAGTTTGTAGGCTACCTAGTTTATCTGACGTGGTTGGTTACCTAGTTTGTAGGCTACCTAGTTTGTAGGCTACCTAGTTTGTAGGCTACCTAGTTTATCTGACGTGGTTGGCTACCTAGTTTGTAGGCTACCTAGTTTGTAGGCTACCTAGTTTGTAGGCTACCTAGTTTGTAGGCTACCTAGTTTGTAGGCTACCTAGTTTATCTGACGTGGTTGGTTACCTAGTTTGTAGGCTACATGGTTTATCTGACGTGGTAGGCTACCTAGTTTGTAGGCTACCTAGTTTATCTAACATGGTTGTTTATCTAGTTTGTAGGCTACCTAGTTTATCTGACGTGGTAGGCTACCTAGTTTATCTGACGTGGTAGCTACCTATTTATCTGACATGGTAGGCTACCTATTTATCTGACGTGGTAGGCTACCTATTTATCTGACGCGGCTACCTTATCTAACAAGGGAAACAACCTATAAGAATTCTATAGTTAAGTAATGATCAAAGTCTGGGTGACAGTGAACAGTCAATTCCATCTGTGGTAACTCAACTGTCTACTAGGGTGGTGCCAGAGTCAATGAGGCATTTAAAATTCTGATGAAGTTTTAAATGCAAAATAAAGCTACAGCACCCCCCCCCCCACATCCACACACCAATCCAACATGTACAGACTAGATCTAGTCCTAATTTATAAAAGGCCACGTTCGCACATCTCTCTCTCTCTCTCTTTCTCTGTCCGCAAAAATTTTTCGCCGGACATCACGTCAGAATCGGCAGCGATATATCGAGAACTTTTTACGGACTTTTGTTGAAAATAATATGTTAGATGTTTTAAATGTATAACCACAATTTTACTTAAAGAAGAAAAATAAAAATTAAAGGCGTATTCGAATGTAGTGAAACAGTATTATTTATGCAACCGGAAAAGCATTAATATATGTGAAAAAGAACGCATAAAACTGTGACGTCACTATTGCTTATACATTAACTAATGACGTCATCTGCCGTGTTTAGAATGAAAAGAAATGAACTATTTCATTCAAATTTGATTTAGATCTACGTACACTATGAAATGTATACAATACAATTTTTCCGGCCTAAACTCATAAAATTTATTTTATGTATTTGGATTCTAGATCTAGAGATTCTAGATCTAGACTAAATCTAAATCTAAATCTACGCAATAACTAGATCTAGACGTAGACGCTAAGATCTAGATTTAGACTCTAACTCAGTAGCGTAGCGAGGGGGGGGGCGGGGGGGACATATGTCCCCGGGCGCCGACCTTAGGGGGGGCGCCAAATTGAAAGTTTGAGGGGGGGTGCAAATGAAAAGTTCGAGGGGGGGGGGTGCAAATCGAAAGTTTGAGGGGGGGGTGCAAATGAAAAGTTCGAGGGGGGGGGTGCAAATCGAAAGTTTGAGGGGGGGGGGGGTGTGCAAATGAAAAGTTCGAGGGGGGGGGGTGCAAATCGAGGGGGGGGGGGTGCAAAATTATTTATTTTATACAAAATCTTTGTTTGGAACTGGCTAATTTGGGATGAAAAATTAATTTGAAAGAATAGGCATATTCGCGTAAGTTAAGATTTTAAAATACGTGTTTCATTCTCCGTATTTTATAGGGTGCCTAAATAGCGGAGATGTTAGTGTACATCAGGGGTCTCCAAACTACGGCCCGCGGGCCGGATGCGGCCCGCGAAGTCCTCTAATCCGGCCCGCGGAGATCTTTTTGTCCAAGGAAAAATCGTTTATTGGTGATGATGAGGAACTTTGCCCAGAAAAATCAAAGACATGCCTGGAAGAAACTGGCCCCCGAACTGAAATTTGATAGTTAATGCGGCCCTAGGACTAAAAAGTTTGGAGACCCCTGGTGTACATTAAACCACGCAGGTGCCTAGTGGCACATAAAAAGGCAAATATTTTTTAAAAAGTTTAACATTAGAAAAAAAAATATTTAATTTTTGAAATCCCCGAACACAAATTCTGTTGGCTAACTTTTGCAGAAATAACAAGAAAAAAACATACTAGATTACTTAAGATTATTAATCTAGATTAATAAAGTTCACCAAATAAACTCCACCACATATAGTTCACAGCATACAACGATTATGTTGAGCCCATACTAAAGCAGAGCATGCAAGCCGAGACAATGCTTGTCAGAAGCAATCGGTGGTACCTCATCGATTCCCATTACAGTAATATCGATCTACAATCAGCTACATGAATATTCGCCAAAAACTTTCATTCAGCTACAGTTAAAAAAATATTGTTTTCTAAAGCATAAAGAATTCAACAATACATCTTCAGCTTTAGAATCTTTTTTTTTTGAACTTGTATGTTTGTGGCGTTAGTATCAGCGTTTGGTGAAATGTAAGTTTGGTAGTGTAACTCAGTGTTAACAAACATACACAAACAAATCAAACAGCGTTTGGTGAAATGTAAGTTTGGTGGTGTATTTCAGTGTTAACACAAAAACAAATCAAACACCCCCCCTTTATATTTCACCGCTGTTTAGAAGCTGTAACAAACAAGCCATTAAACAGCTGTAAAGTTTTTTTGCCAAAACACCACTAGATGGCAGTTTATGGGATTCATATAACAACGTCAACACGACAATGAAGTATCATTACTTTGTTGTATTTCTGGTATGTACCGCGGAAGCTTTACAAATTACAAAGTTGTTAGAAAGACAATTAAAGGGCCAGATTTCAAAGTCTTGCAGCCACTCCATTACCCTGGTTGTTACTGTAAGGTTTAAAACACGATCAGGGTCATTGATATGATCAGGGTTAGGGTTATAGTATGGGTTATGTGAGGGTTATGTGAGGGTTATGTGAGGGTTATGTGAGGGTTATGTGAGGGTTAAGGTTAAAATATGGGTTATGTGAGGGTAAGGGTTGTAGTATGAATTATGTGAGGGGCAGGGTTATAGTATGGGTTATGGCGAGGGTTAAGGTTATAGTATGGGTTATGTGAGGGTTAGGGTTATAGTATGGGTTATGTGAGGGTTATAGTATGGGTTATGTGAGGGTTAGGGTTATAGTATGGGTTATGTGAGGGTTATAGTATGGGTTATGTGACGGTTAGGGTTATAGTATGGGTTATGTAAGGGGCAGGGTTATAGTATGGGTTATGGCGAGGGTTAGGGTTATAGTATGGGTTATGTGAGGGTTATAGTATGGGTTATGTGAGGGGTAGGGTTATAGTATGGGTTATGTGAGGGTTATAGTATGGGTTATGTGAGGGTTAGGGTTATAGTGTGGGTTATGTGAGGGGTAGGGTTATAGTGTGGGTTATGTGACGGTTATAGTATGGGTTATGTGAGGGTTATAGTATGGGTTATGTGGCGGTTATAGTATGGGTTATGGCGAGGGTTAGGGTTATAGTATGGGTTATGTGGCGGTTATAGTATGGGTTATGTGAGGGGTAGGGTTATAGTATGGGTTATGTGGCGGTTATAGTATGGGTTATGTGAGGGTTATAGTATGGGTTATGGCGAGGGTTAGGGTTATAGTATGGGTTGTGTGAGGGTTATAGTATGGGTTATGTGAGGGTTATAGTATGGGTTATGGCGAGGGTTAGGGTTATAGTATGGGTTGTGTGAGGGTTATAGTATGGGTTATGGCGAGGGTTAGGGTTATAGTATGGGTTATGTAAGGGTTAGGGTTATAGTATGAGTTATGGCGAGGGTTAGGGTGGCAAAACGAACACATTACAGTTTAAAGGCTTCAATACGACGGACTTGTGTTACAAATAATTGTATTAAATTATAATGGACGTGAAAGAGTAATTGGGTTATGTTCGGCTAGATGAGATGGTAAAGACGCCGACAGGGAAACGACCAGTGTTTCTTCCAGACTTTTTTCTCCGGGGGGGGGGGGGGGCACTTGTTAAAAGTATATATTTTCTATATAAATTATATAAATTTCATTTCGTTCGAGAGGGGGGGGGGCGGTATCATTTTTTCGGGGGGGGGGGCTTAGAAACTCTGGAAACGACCGTCCGTACACGCCCAAGTAAAAAATAAAATCCCACAATGTAACAGAGCAGGGATGTAATTACAGAAAATAAAGGGACCTAAAAAAACTACCCATCACGCATATCGGATTCAACGTGGTACGCGACACCCTGAAGACAATATGAAAACAACTGGCGGCTATAAATAGCACGCCAGCGGAGACAACTCTACAAGACGAGGATAGAATGACACTCAGTTATCCTGTTGAGCGTCACGTAGTGAAATTTGCCGCGCAGCTTTAGGTCAGCTCCGCCTAATGGTAGAGGCTGCTCGGAGTTTTTTTTTTCTCTCTAGATTCTACCCGAGTCATTACGTTTGACTTTTAGCTGACAGGATGAGAGTTTGGGCATGGTGAAAGGTCAAGGTTACCGGCGAACAGGAACAGGAAAAGGTCACCGCATAATGGTTGCGGTTTTTTAATATCCCGTTCAACCATCAATATAGATCAGCAGTACTAAACCTAACATTAACTATTATCATCTAAGTATATGCATGCGTATGTGTACGTGGATACATACACGCATTCACTCACACACCGCACAAACGCACGCACACACAGGCATACATGCACGCACACCGACATGTATACGGCTTTTTATATGTATTAAAACCTATATATGTATAGGCCAATTTTAAACTATGTGTATACATACGTATGTATATGTACACAGAAGGGCTGGAGTAGAGGACAAGAATGATCGCAGGCTAAATGCTGAGGCGCATGTTAGTAGTGGGTGGACAAATGTGTTGTTTCCTAGATCATGGTGGTGTGTGTTCAAATCAACGGCAAGCGGGAGGAGTATCCCTCTTCTAGCCCTGTTTTAGCAAAACCTCACTAAGTGCTACCACGTCAGCTCCGATACGTCATAACCCACTCAGTTCCCATACGTCATGACCCACTCAGTTCCGATCAACATGCCCTCTAAGGGGAAAAGGCTAGTGTGCAACTTGTATTTTGAATGCGCGGTGTTCTAAAAGTCTTATACAAGAATATACGTATTTTACAAAATGACTGCGCGGCAGGTTCAAAACTACTGCGACCCACAAGTCGTAACTCACACATTATGACCCACCACGTCATGAATCATACGCCATGACCCACACATTAGACCCACTATCTCATTACCCACAAGTGAGACCCCCCAAGTCATGTGCCACTATGTCATGACCCACACAATAAACCCACCATATCATGACCCACACTAGAGACCCTCACATCATGCCCCACACTAGAGACGCTCACGTCATTCCCCACACTGTATCAGCCATCACGTGACACCCGTCTTAACGCCAGTGTACCAAGAACCACACAGCGCCACCAATCCGACTGACAGCGACAACATCAGCCAGCTCAGGGGCTGTCGGGTAATAGCATTAGAGCTTTTAAGAGACAACTGAATGTTTTCCTAATGTCCAATCAGACGGGATCATCAGTACTTTCATCGATAGGGAAGTATGTGTGTGGGTTTGTGTGTGAGGGGTGGGGTGGGGGGGGGGAGGGAGGGAGATCGTTGGATGAGGGTTGGGATGTAGGGATGAGGGTTGGGGTGTAGGAGCGAGGGTTGGGGTGTAGTAGTGAGGGTTGGGGTGTAGGGATGAGGTTTGGGGTGTATGAATGAGGGTTGGGGTGTAGGAGCGAGGGTTGGGGCGTAGGGGTGAGGCTTGGGATGTAGGAGTGAGGGTTGGGGGTGTAGGGATGAGGGTTGGGGTGTAGGGATTGGAAGGGGCGGGGGGGGGGGGGGGGGTGTTAGGAGATATTGGAACCTATTCCTGTATCCCCCCACCCCCACCGAAAAAAAAAACTCCAGCTGTCTCAATACTACAATACAGCTGTGTGAAGTGTGCCAAATTTGATACTTACAATGTCAAAATTTGGGAGTCATAAAAGCAAGAGCTGATGTCGTTTTTGACACCCACCTCATGTCAAATATCTACGACAAGTAGGGGTGGATGCCCGGCTGGAGTGTGAAGGCGGAAACTGATGTCACATATTTGAACCAAATCTGCCCTAACCCCAAGCCGTTACTCAAACCTCGTCAACTTTCTCGACCAGCGAATTCTACTGTGGTCCATATATCTGCTCTGGTTCGCACCATCTTTCTTGACCCACACAATCTTCCACACACACAATTTCCTTACACACAGCCCCACACCACCTTCCTTAACCCACACTTTCTTCCCCACACATAATTTCCTTCCCCACACAGTCTCACACCATTTTCCTTAATCCACACTTTCTACCTCACACACCAACTTTATTAACCTACACAGTCCAACACAATGTTCTTTAGACCAAACACTTTTCCTCAAACACATCTAACTTAACCCACTACCCCCTCCCCAACATCTCCATTTACACACACAGTCGCACACCACCTCCCTTAACCCCCACTATTTTCTATGACACACACTTTCCCACGCCTTTAACCCACACAGTCTTACACCCACTCCCTTCACCCACACGACATTACTTGACCCACACTTCACGGCGACGGTCATGCTGTACCATGTAACCTGTTTCTACTTAAAACCACACAACACAAATGTACACTATCCATATTATAATCTATCATCGCTACTTAAAATAAAAAATAAACTCAATGACAAGACCCCCCCTCCCAACTCTTCCGCTTATTTCGATCACTCCTGACACACAGCACGCATGCGCAACGTCACACCACATTTTAGCTACGCCCCTGCAAATAACCCCCACTTATAATTCATAACGATACTTTGGCACATAGACTATAGAATGATCTAGAACTATATGAATTCTGTAGACGATACATGCCACTATTTTACTTGTATAATGAATTCTCTTGACTATGCAAGCCACTATTTTACTTGTACAATGAATTCTCTTGACTATACATGCCACTATTTTACTTGTACTTGGTGTACGTGTGGTACAGTTGTGTAGAAACTGATGCAACACAACACGAACCATTGTGACGGACACAAGGGACATCACCGTGTCTGGTTTGTATAATCTATGATTACGGCACAAGGAATTCCGAGTTCTCTCGCCTACTTGGAAACGTAAGCGCCCATAATAGCTCGGAGAAATTGTCGGGGTCAAAGTTCAGGCAAATAGAATTATGACCGCGGAAATCAATGCAGTCCGCGCAAAAAGCCGAGAGCGCTAATTGCGTTCAGAGGTTTTTTGTTGTTACTTATTGCCCCCGTTAATCAGGTTATGTGCTGCAATGTTTAAATAAATAAATAAAGTTTCTAGTTAATATTGTCAAACGTGTTTCCTTTTTCCCCCCGCGCTGCGAGCGCTTCACGCTGCTAATGTTGGTGGTAGGTGTGGGCCTGTATTGGGACGACACGACCCATGCTAGTGACACTTCAAAAAGGACATTATTCTTTTATTGTAATGGATGTATATATATATATATATATATATATATATATATATATATATATATATATATATATATATATAAATAATAAAAGCTATGTTTCATTGGAAAGAAATGCGTTAAAGTAGTTAAACATTTAGCAAATGCGATTTAAAAAAAAATATTTAGAGGAAATAAAAAGAAAACAACAGCCCACAATATGTTGATCATGATTCATAAGGCAAGTAATTCCAGCCTAAAGTCGATGAATTGTTTCAAGATTATAAAATGTGTTATGAGGGTGCCTTCATCAGCCCGTAGATCCAATCAAGTTATTTTACACACACACCGCCCACAATATGACAGACACCATCCACACACACACACTTAGACACTCACAATGTAACCCACCTTCTCATATTACTAGCCCCACACAAAAATTGCAATAAGATATCACCCCCCCCACCCTAAGTTATTACCCCACACCTAAAACATCTTTACTTAATCCATTTCCACCAACTATGAACACTTCCCCCCACACAACACGCTACTCCCCACAATAAACCCCTCCCCCACACACAATACAACCCTCCCCACAATAAACTCCTCTCCCACACAATACGACCCTCCCCCACACACAATCCACCCCTCTCCCACACAATACGACCCTCCCCCACACACAATCCACCCCTCTCCCACACACAATCCACCCCTCTCCCACACAATACGACCCTCCCCCACACACAATCTACCCCTCCCCACACAATACGACCTCCCCCTCCACACACAATAAACCCCTTCCCCCACACAATCCACCCCTCCCATCACACAATCCACCCTCCCACACACACAATCCACCCCTCTCCCACACAATACGACCCTCCCCCACACACAATCCACCTCTCCCCACACAATCCTCCCCTCCCCACACAATCATCCTGTCACATTAAAAGCCGGTACATACATCTCCTGGCTAACAACCCAGGTTTCTGGCTCCGTGACCTTCATGACCTTGCTCACCAGACTCTATCGATCGGCGAATTCTCAGACGCGCCCCCCTCCCCCTCCCCACCTCCCAGCCAGCCTCACTGCTATCGCTGTATCGGAATTTTCTTAGGCCGCCATCTTGTTTGTAAGCGGATATGGAGAGGAAGTTTGGACATGCGCACTTTGACGTGTTACGACAAGCTGACAAGAAAGAGACAGTAAAACAATTTTTAGGGGAGCGAAAAGGAAATGACCAAGACGGCGATCTGGCCAGTGTGTTGGTGGAAATAGTTGGTGACCTGTTCAGTGTAGTGGTAGATGACCTACTGATGGGTGACCAATTGATGGGTAACCTACTCAGTGTAGGGTTGGGAACTTGATGGGTGACCTACTGATGGGTGACCTACTGATGGGTGACCTACTGATGGGTGACCTACTGATGGGTGACCTATTGGGTATAGTGTTTGGTGACCTACTGATGGGTGACTTACTAGGTGTAGTGATGGGTGACCTACTAGAATGGTTGAAGACCTACTAAGTAGTGTGGTTAGTGACAGGTTGAATGGTAACCTACTCAGTGTACTAGTCAATTACCTGCTTAATGACAAGGATCTCATGTATATGGTTTGGTGAGTTATCCAGTGGTTCGAAAAAGATACGAAGGGGGGGGGGGGGGGCAACCCCATGACTCAGACGACCCCATGAGAGTTGACCAGCACACTTGGACCTCAATCTAAGTGGGTGGTCAACTGTTGAGTAGCTGGACAACTGGGCCGAGTGGGTGGTCAACTGGACCGAGTGGGTGGTCAACTGGGTCGAGTGGGTGGTCAACTGGGACGATTAGGACACTCTAAGATCTCTAGGGGCATGAGCTGGCGGCCAACCACTGCGAGCAGTATTAGAGGGTTGGTTGACGGAAGGGGGGTGGTTGACTGATATATTGGAGGGTTGGTTGACGGAAGGGGGGTGGTTGACTGATATATTGGAGGGTTGGTTGAAGGAAGGGGGGGGGTGGTTGACTGATATATTGGAGGGTTGGTTGAAGGAAGGGGGGGGGGGTGGTTGACTAATATATAGGAGGGTTGGTTGAAGGAAAGGGGGGGGGTGGTTGACTGATATATTGGAGGGTTGGTTGATATGTTGGAGGTTTATATGTTTGATGGTTGGTTAAGCAACCAAAGAACAAAGAAGACACTCCAGTGAGGTCTGAGAGAGAGGTATGAACATGCAGGTGGTTGAAGTCGGTTGAGTGAGTGGTTGAACGAAGCACATATGTGTGTGGTGTGTGATTGTGTGAGATGAAGGGTAGGTTGAGTGAATAGTGTCACCACCAGCTGCAGTAAAGCTAGGTCATTGACACCCAGTTAGCCATGGATTGCTTGACACTAAAATATAACTTGGGCTTTTTTTTACTTTAATACTGGAGTTTTTCTGTGACAGGTGGTGTCAAGACATTGATGAAGCGACACTTCACTACACAGCACACTAATTATACAACAATAGAACAAAAAAAGGTAGGGGAATGGTATTTGGAGAACCAAAAAAAGAGGGGGGGGGGTTATTTAGACAATAGGTTCATCAATTTAAACACTTATGGAGTTTTATTTAAATGGTATAACCATATTGTGAAGGAAAAAAAAACATGAGGTTGTCATTTGGAAAAGAGAAATGTTTCTCGGCCAGACTTACTGTCTCATGTTGTCATCTAACTGCTCCTCCAGCTGCCCCACCCGGAGCTGGAGCCGCGCCTTCTCCTTGTTCGTCTCGTCAATCAGCTTCCTCGCCTCGTCCAGCTCCGTGTTGTACATCTGCTTGACCACGTTCGTCTCCTTGCCCCAGTGGGAGCGCAGCTGCTCCAGCTCCGAGGCCAGCTTCTTGTTCTGGGCCTCGAGGAAGCGAACCTTCTCGATGTAGTTGGCGAACCTCTCGTTCAGGTCCTGCATGTCCTTCTTCTCGCGCTCCCGGCTGCTCTTGAAGTTGTTGACGCCCGTCACGGCCACGGTGGCGGTGCCGATGGGGTGGTACCCGGAGCTGTATTCCACCGTGCGGGTGGAGGTGCGGATGGGGGAGGTGGGCATGGAGGTGCGGGTGATGGAGGTGTGTCGGGGGGTGATGCTGGACTTGTAGTACACGCTGTCGTCGTCGAATCCACCGCCGTTTAATCCACCGGCCAGTCCACTGGAGGTGGTGATGACGGTGCGCTTTTCCGTGACGGAGGTGTTCCCCGGGAGGGTGGCGCTCGAGCGGATGAACGACTGAGACATCTTGGCTTTGGGTTGACCAGACGGTTTGATCTCCTTGGGTGTTTAGTGACTTTTTAAAAGGTATAGGTCAGGATGACACAGTGTCAAGGTCACAATGTTATTAATAGACACCAATGACAGTTTGGTTTTAGAGCCAGAGGCTAGTTTTTTGTTAGAGTCACAGTTAAAATCTTTAGCACTTTACATGTAAACAAATCAATTGCACATTATAGAAACGATAGACTTATAGCATAGTACACTTATTTTAACAGATTTAGGTAACAATATAAAAAGCGAATTTTCCAAAACGGTATCTTTATATGACACAATATATTGAAGCGATTAGCAATTCCATGAGACGATATATTTCCAGATTGCGACAGTATTCAACAACAATGGTAAACTAAACCTGGCCACTTACACTAACACTATCCCTAGCCACATACACAAATCTTAGCTAACTTTACATACACAAAACATAGCTAACTTTACATACACAAATCTTAGCTAACTTTAGTCTTGCGTATATAACACGTCTTCGCTAACGAAATCTTAGATTTCAAACTAATTCGGACATCACCGACCCCTCCCCCCTCCTTACACCCTTCCCCCCGCACCCCACCCTACTAAGATTCAAGGTCTCCCTGGATGTTACGTCACGTGTGTGTCACTCAATTATTCCGGTCACTTCCTTAACGCTCAATTATCTGTGTGACGTCATAGTCGGTGAGATATCAACTATTTAATCATTTTTCTGTGAGGTATCAATTATCCTTGTGACGTCACAGACGGTGAGATATTTTGATCACATCCCGTGTGCCTAATTATTGTTGATTTCGCCAGTCCGGCGTTTGTCAACACTGAGTTATTTATAGATGTATGACGATACGGTGCGTGAAGGCTAGAGTAACGATGATTGATGGGCCTCAAGTTCAAGGCTGTTTGTCACATTAGCCTACACTGTTTACACTGACAAAACATTTCTCAGGCTACATGCTAGTATTTTTTTCCCTCTGTCTTTTGAAGTGATCAATTCACCGATTTAATACCGTGAACACCTACACAGATGACAGTAAATGTTGCTGTAAAAAAACAGCAAACAAATGAAGTATATAAGTATGTCCGTAACTGTCAAAGCGCACCTAACAAACATTCCTTCCCCACCTACGCGTGATATGAATTATGCAGGTCATTTTTACACCACATACTTTAGCAGAATTTGTTTTACAAGGGCAGGGTAGTATTACTGAGGTAACTAAGGTCATATTACATGAGTAACGACAAGCTAATAGTGCTGAAATAACCACGGTAATATTGAAGTAACTACGGTAATATTGATGTGACTACGATAATATTAAAGTAACCACAGTAATATTGAAGTAACCACTGTACTATTATTGAAGTTGGAGTAACGACACACGAATAGAACATAGACCGTGTTTGCTGCATGTATCAGCTTTTGTTACCTATCAGATACAATATCACAACATAGCTTTAGGATGGGCCGCAGGAAAAACAACAACCAACAATACATTCAAATCCCTCTGAGCAATCATATAACACAATGTTCCAGAACTTTAGAATAGTCAAATACCAAAATAATTAAATCAATATCATTAACAAACTTATAATAAAATACTTAAAAAAAACTTTTTAAAAAACCACGTTTTTCTTGTGGACTAAAAAGTAGAAAATAAATTTTTCTTTTGTGCTTCCTCGAGCTGTGCAGGTTCTTGTGATGACTGACAAAAAACGTGGGTACGTTCACCATCAAATTTCCCGACCCATCTGCCCGACCCACGTTTTTTGTCAGTCATCACAAGAACCTGCACAGCTCGAGGAAGCACAAAAGAAAAATTTATTTTCTACTTTTTAGTCCACAAGAAAAACGTGTTTTTTTAAAAAGTTTTTTTTAAGTATTTTATTTTCTCCTTTTTAGTCCGTTGCTACACATGAAAAACGTGGTTTTTAAAAAAGTTGTTTATATAGTTTATTTTCTACTTTATCTAATGACTTGATTAAGTATGACTTGACTAAGTGTTTATAAATACACGGACTAAAAAAATCTTGAGCGACCAGGATTCGAACCTGGGTTGTCGCGGCCACAACGCGAAGTACTAACCACTATACGATCACGGCCAGCGCTCTCACATCGATTGGGGCCGAAGTAACTGTGTCTATAAGCCTCCAGTCTTGTCGGTATCTTTAGAAATCATGTCCTCAATTTTATGGTCCTTGGGGCGTAATTAAATTAAGCTAATTACGGTCTCTAATTGCTAGTTTTTATGATTGCATCTGAAATTGTTAGGCGAAAGTAGCCTGTATGCCAAATTTCAGATCTGTAGAGCAATCAGAAGTGGGCTAATTTTCGATGTCAATTTTAACAACAAACAAACAAATCCACAAACGCGAAGCTGAGTTAAGAAAAACGTGTTAAAATACCGAAATAATTTGATCAACATCACCAACAATCTTATAAAATACCGAAATAATTGGATCAACATCATTAACAATCACAAAGTAAAGGATAAAAGAAAGATAAAACTCAAAACACGATTCTATGTGTCAACACCATTTTAGCTAATGACACTGTAACAGCTGAACACCTTTGATAAGTGTTACATAAGTCTTTATAATGTCTAAAACAGCAGAACAGCCCCAGTAAACGTTAAACGTGGCTTCAGCAAGTCTAAAATTAAGTGATTAATTCATTACAATAACCACGCTAAAAAAAGCAAGTTGCTTTAGTCAGTGCTGGTATCCTGCTTTTACCTAGTTCTAAAACGAAAACGGCAACAGCTAGCTCTACAGATTTAGATAATCTGTCTCTAACACGACAAAAACGATATCGGAACGGCTTTGGTGAATGCTAAATGTAACTTAAACCACAGAAATATCAGTCCAATAGCTTTAGATAATCTTTCGTAAACCACAGCAATATCAGGCCTACAGTTTTAGATAACCTTCCGTAAACCACAACAATATCAGGCCTACAGCTTTAGATAATCTTTCACCGACGAAAACTATTCCCAAATGGCTTTAGTGAATGTTATACAAACTTAACCAACCATGCTAAAAATTACTTAAACCACGAAGATAAGATGCCGATATCCTTAGCTAACCACGACAAAAAGAATATCCGAACAGCTTTTGATAAACCTAACTTAAACCAGTTGGCTAACTGTCCTACAGCTTAAGATAATCCGTGTCCAGCAAGGAGGGACCAGCTCTAGTGAGGGTCTAGACTAGTCCATGCTAGCAACACGCGAGGTGGTGGGCCCTCCACAAACTGATGACCCAACTTGTCAAATATTACACGCTATTTTTGTCATGCCAAGTTTGTCTACTACACATTTTGTTTTAACTGTTTTGGCTGGATGGAGAAATCTGTATCAACGTGTGAATGTGTTTTATTCAACGTGTGAATGTGATTTAATGAAAATATGTATCACCTTGTGAATGTGATTTAATCAGAATCTGCATCAACGTGTGAATGTGATTTATTCAACGTGTGAATGTGATTTAATGAAAATATGTATCACCTTGTGAATGTGATTTAATCAAAATCTGCATCAACGTGTGAATGTGATTTAATGAAAATCTGTATCAACGTGTGAATGTGATTTAATGAAAATCTGTATCAACATGTGAATGTGATTTAACGTAAGCAAAAAATAGGCCTATCAATCTAGTTTAGAGATGATGTAGAAAACAGAAGTAACTTTAATAATGTCTCACTTAAAAACATTATTTTTTGGTCTAAAACTTAAAAAACGCATATTTTGGGTCCAAATTTACCCTAAATAATGTTTGTACTTAAAAAGCCAGAGGAGGTGAGAGTTGCCTGTATTAAAAATATCTTCATTCAAATAGTGTTTTGGTAAGTCTTAAAACAGATGTCTTCATTCAAATAGTGTTTGATAAGTCTTAAAACAGATGTCTTCAACGAATGCCCAGCACGTCTAAACATAGCACGAGACACATCCTAAAATAAGACCTCTCGTGGCGCACACTGTCATGTCATGTCAACAGGCCTGACGTGTCAGTGACGTTCCTCGGCCCAGTTCGGGTTTTCACTTAGACGGGCGTGCCATATCAATAGAAGAGGCTCTACGCTGGAATGTATGAGTGGGTATCACTGCACATTTGAGAGTGCTTTCTATGCCTGGGGATGTGTTGTCGTAAAGTCACACCTGTTCTGTGTAGGTGATCGGTGTAGGGGCTAGGTAAAGGTGGGTGTATAGGCTCAGTCGTTTACTTATCAACAACTCGGTAATGAAGGTATCAACACTAGGTAATGGAGTTATCAACACTAGGTAATGGAGTTAACACTAGGTATTGAAGTTATCAACACTAGGTAATAAAGTTATCAACAATAATGATTGTGTCAACAGCAATTGAATGATTGCCTGATGGTAGAATTATCAACAACTTAATAACAAGTTCAATGATGAAGTTATCAACAGCTCAATAACCAGTCAAAGCTATCAACTTCTAAATAGTAAGTTATCAACAGCACAAAACTTAACAGCTCAAACTTAAAATTTACCAAAAGATCAAAGACTGACTTATCAATAGCTCAAGAGTTAAGCTCTTGATACCTCAGTGGTTAACCTGTCAAAAGCTAAATAACAACGCAATGAACTAAACGATAAATAGGCGTTTATCAACTGTTAACTAATAAATGTATCAACCAGATATCAGCTACACACTAAACCCCATCAATAAATAACCACAGGCCTGATATAAATGTATTGATTATACAGCCAGCCCAGCCCAGCATAGCACAAACAAACAAACACAAGCAACACCCAGATGTAGCACATTGTTTCACGATAGCAAACACATTTTATGTTTCAATATATAAAGTGATCAACCTAAATTAATCCAAGTTTCAACACATGAAGATATCAACTAAACTAACCTAACGTTTCAACACATCAAGATATCAACCAAATTAACCCAACATTTCAACACATCAGGATATAAAGACACAAACAGTCCACTTCATACATATGAAAAAAAAAACCAACTAAATAAAAGTTGATTTCGTGTTTATAGGGGAGATAACTTCCATTCTATTTAACTTACAAAAGTAGAAATTGTATGCAACACCACTTTACCCCCTCTGGCATGAAGCGCATTATCACAAGTCTGAGTCCCTAACTTAAGCGTGTGACGTCACGTATGGGAGATTCCCTCCCTCCCTCCCCCCCCCCCCCCCCCGCCACCCTACAACCTATCAGTAAACTCTCATCTGTAAACTTGCCATTAAAAAACTAGCCGTCGTGGGAACCCCCCTCTTGTGTTGTTCTATTATCCCTATGAAAATATATTGCACTCAAACCTCGTGTAGGATGTCTTCGGGGTTATTTTTGTCTGCTGGAAACACTATCCTACCCCTGGACCTACCCTCAATCCTACCCTAGCCTTGAACTTTGACCTTTCGTCTATCCATAGCTCCTAATCCTAACGCTGATCCTATCGAAGAAACCGGAAGAAAAATTCGATAGGATTCTGTATGGCCTTTGGTACTGCCTACGTGAGCCTATGGTACTGCCTACGTGAGCCTATGGTACTGCCTACGTGAGCCTACGGTACTGCCTACGTGAGCCTATGGTACTGCCTACGTTAACCTACGGTACTGCCTACGTGAGCCTACGGTACTGCCTACGTGAGCCTATGGTACTGCCTACGTGAGCCTATGGTACTGCCTACGTGAGCCTATGGTACTGCCTACGTGAGCCTATGGTACTGCCTACGTTAACCTACGGTACTGCCTACGTGAGCCTATGGTACTGCCTACGTGAGTCTACGGTACTGCCTACGTGAGCCTACGGTACTGCCTACGTGAGCCTATGGTACTGCCTACGTGAGCCTATGGTACTACCTACGTGAGCCTATGGTACTGCCTACGTGAGCCTATGGTACTGCCTACGTGAGCCTATGGTACTGCCTACGTGAGCTTATGGTACTGCCTACGTGAGCCTATGGTACTGCCTACGTTAACCTACGGTACTGCCTACGTGAGCCTATGGTACTGCCTACGTGAGTCTACGGTACTGCCTACGTGAGCCTACGGTACTGCCTACGTGAGCCTATGGTACTGCCTACGTGAGCCTATGGTACTACCTACGTGAGCCTATGGTACTGCCTACGTGAGCCTATGGTACTGCCTACGTGAGCTTATGGTACTGCCTACGTGAGCCTATGGTACTGCCTACGTGAGCCTATGGGCCTACGTGAGCCTATGGGCCTACGTGAGCCTATGTGCCTACGTGGTTATCTGAACCAAATAAACTTATCTAGATAAAAAATCGAAGTCAATACAGCAGAGGCGTAGCTAGGGGGGGGCGGGGGGGGGGGGGGCGGCCGCCCCGGGCGCCGACCCTATGGGGGCGCCAAAAGGGGTGGGAAAAATTTTTTAAAGCTGATTTTATGCTGCAGTTTTGAATTATAAACTGTCTAAGTTAAGAAATATAATGGCTACACGCATTTACATACTGATTTAACTGTTTTCTATCTTGATTTCTTAATGTAAAACATATACTCTTAAGAAACAGTGACCGGCAAAACCGCTTTGAAGCTTTTCCTAGATGGGGGGGGGGGGGGGGGGCGCTTTTTCGAGACTTAAAACGGAAGAATTTACACTAGATTGTTGAGTCGATAAACGTTACCACTATTAAAAGAAACCAATTGTATTAAAACGTATTGTACGATTGTTGAACTGTAAAATACGTTAGTGACTTTTATCAAGATGGTGCAGGGGGGCGCTTTTAGGCTATATAAAATAGCAAAATTACACAGGATTCTGAGTAAACAACCTTTAGCTCTCAGAAAGAAACGAATTGTACTGTGCATTGTATAATTGTGTAACATTTTTTAAAAAAAAGTTAGTTACGTTAAAAACCGCTCTACAAACTTTGTCCAAGATGGTTGTGATGAGTGTGTGTGGGGGTGGGGGGGGGGGCGCTTTTTTCGCTAACAAAAATCGCAAGTATTTGTACTGGATTGGTGAGTAGATAACTCTCTTAACACTTAGTAAAGAAACCAAGTGTATTAACGCGTAATGTACAATTTCAATAGCCAGTTTTGTTAAAAAAAAAGACGCGACTAGTTCTTTGTAAGATTCCTACGATTCTCTCAACTTCAACGTGAGAGATCAGATACTTTTGATCAGTGTTTCTTCCAGACTTTTTTCTCCGGGGGGGGGCACTTGAAATCTTCGGGGGGAGGGGGGAGGCGGTAAACTTTCTTCGGGGGGGGGGGCGGACACTGTTAAAAGTATATATTTTCTATATATAAATTATATAAATTTCATTTCGTTCGGGGGGGCGTAAAAATTTTTCCGGGGGGCTTCGCCCCCCCCGAAAAGATGCCTGGAAGAAACTGTGTGCGAGAAGGCAGGGCAAATCTGCGAAATCCAAGACTACGAGCTGTTAACATCCGTTGGATTCCAGTTTGTTTTCTCTAGCTTGTTTTGTCATACCATCAACCAATCAACGAAATACCCATGTCGTATTCCAATGTGAACAATAAATATTTCTGATAACTTCTTCTTGTATGTCACTTGTGTGTCCTTACTCTAACAAACTTCGAATCCAATATGTACCATATCACAACAGAGATCGTTCAAAACTAGAACATAAAAGGCTGGTCTAAACATATTAGCGTTAGCTACAAACTACCCTCTAACACAGATCAGGCTTATTTTTTTTTACTGACATTACTAATCTTTCGCAAAAAAAGTTAAACGCATCTTAATGGGAATTAAATTGTCGTAAAGTTTTAAGGAATGAAAATCATACAATGTAATTATTAAACCTTGTCCGGACTGTAGCATACACGCTTACACACACAAATACACTCTTACCCACACACAAGCTTATATATAAACACACTATCACACACACATAATTATACACACACACACACACACACATATATATATATATATATATATATATATATATATATATATATATATATATATATATATATATATATATATATATAAGCGGGGGGGGGGCGCCAAATTGAAAGTTCGCCCCGGGCGCCGGGAAGGGTCGCTACGCCTCTGCAATACAGTAATCATGTCGTATTGATTTTAAAGGGAACACGATTTACAGTCAATGTGTACACGAAATGGTATATTAGACTTTGATAAAACTGTTTTACAAAACATCGCTGATTGTTTTATGGTTCAGATTTTATTGGAACTAGGGGCATGCGTTATTTTATAAACCCACACTCGGCTCTTTAGTTTGATAATACATTACTGCCTACCATTCCATTAGGGCAGGGGTCGGTAACACGAGACCCACTGAAGGGAAGAATTATTGCCCTTGTGCATTTGATAACAAAATTTGGTATAAAAAAAGTTGGAAAGTGTATTAGAAATAGAGACATTTGTTGTAGTGTAGTTTCTATAATGAAAGTTGTACACGTTTGTTAAGGAACTATACTACTTTAAGGGGGGGGGGGGAGGGGGTAGGCCAACAATTCTCAGGGAACTGTAAAATCTATGGAGAACCGACTTTTATACGTAGAGAGATATAATCTTTAAGGTGAAGTGACTAATGCATAGAACTGACTTATAAATGGAACTTTAAAAAACTTTAGGAGAACTGGCTGTAGCAATACACTGGCTGTAGCAATACACTAGCTGTAGCAATACAAAATACACCTTGGTGTTTTTTGACCAACTTTAAAAGCTGAACGTCATTGAACTTGAGACCACGAGTCAGGCCATTGAATGAAGTTTAACACGAGACCATGGCCAATGAATGAAGTTTAACACGAGACCATGGCCAATGAATGAAATTTAACATAACCATTGACAAAAGCACAGCCCCTCGCTACAACACACAATCCACCAACAGATACAACATCGGCGGGTTATCATAAATTTAGGGCTGGTTGTCACACGGAAACTCGCTGACTTGACTGGTTGTAAAAAAAAAAAAAATGACAAATTCTTGTAGATGACACACTACACCGACTCGTTCGGTTGGTTTATACCAGGTAGACCCCAGGTGTGGAGCGGCTTGGGGCAACGTTTGAACTAGACACAAGTTCTTAGACAAAAGCTATGGTAGAAAAAAAGTCCTTGACTGTATCTAGGCGTTATATTTATGTTGCAACACAAGGAAATATGACACCGTTTATGTTTTAATTGGGATTGGTTGGCTTTAGGTGTATAGCATTTAGTAGTTAAGGTTGTTTAAAGCAGATTCAGGAGCTGTCTTTGCTATTTTTTTTGGACGAATTAAAGTTCGTTCAGCATGAGTGCAGCTATTTAATGAATGTGCTTTTTGGTGCTGGGTATCATCCTTAAACTACTTTGTTGGGGGATTGAAACGCGCAATTTTTTTTTGCGGTTGTTGTATTGGAGATTGGAGATACTAAACACACTTTAAATCTAGACTAGGTTTGAAGAATACGATAAAGATTTGACTAGAATCTAAATTCTGCATGCTCCGTCATTCAGCTTCTGGTAGAAGTGGCGGAGTGAGAAGGTGGGGTTGGGGCAGGGTATACTTAGGTATAGGTCTGAAAACACTAACACTTAAATTTGAGAACGGTGGGGTTGGGGCAGGGTATGCTCAGGTATAGGTCTGAAAACACTAGAACTTAAATTTCCTTTTAAGATCTGGTAGCTGTTATGGTAGAAGAAGTAAAGTTCATCTGATAAAAATTAAAACGTTTTTTTTATGATTTTTTTTTAAGGAAATACTAAACCAGAAGTGGGGGTGGGCAGGACACACAAGTAGGTCAACACTACCTGGCACCCAGCTGGAACACTACACTACAATACACAAGACCGAGGGGCTAACGGCTACAAATTGGTACGAAAAAATATTAGGAAACAATTATGACGGTCCGACATAAGAGGGTATTAGAATGTCAAATTAGCTCAACAAAATGTAGACTTAAGCTTTAACGGAACAAAAAATGACGTGTTAGATGGCAATATCATACGTGGAGGTATGAATACATGTGGGAGTTGGGACGCTTCAAGTTATCAACAGCTCCAACAACCAACCATAAACAACGTGGGGGTTGTCAACTCCGTACTAGAATCTAGTATAGTACGAGCCTTTGTTTCAGCCAGCACATGCATATTGCCACATTTAAATGTAGTTGTTTGGGGCAATCCTTACTTGCTACACTGTTAGAAGCGGAATATCTCTTTCTCTACAACACGTCAGATAAATGCTAGGGAGATGTCAAATCAAAAGTGTAGAAAACTGTATGTAATAACATTTGCACATGAACTTATTAAACACGCAGTACTTATTTAGTTCCCCACTAGCAGGCATAACGCATACGATTATATTATTATAGAATACAGGCCCATAATCGATTATGGGGTGCAGGTTAAAGTACAAATGTCAGTTTGCACAAGTTAAAAAATGTCATCGGTAAATCCCCAATTAACAGCTAATTAGCTAATCTAGATTATATACTGCTCAAGTAATAAAAAAAAAATAGTCCATACCGAAAAACAATGTGGAATCAATTAAAATAAGAAAATAACCCGACACATTAGATACAAATAAAGTAGGTTAAAGTCACTGTTACTAAAATTGGCTTAACGGCCGGGCCCTAAAAAATTCTGCATGTAATATTGATCTAAGTTGTTGTGGAAAAGTAATAACAGCTAGATCTCTAGATATACATCTAAATAGCTCTGTATATCTATAAAACACGCACTCACATTCTAGTATTTTGAATTATAGGTGCAACACTACACTTAATTTTAATAAATAGCGAACCAGGTAAAGGCTAGAACAAATCGGCACATTGAAGCACATACATTATAGTTAGAGGACCAAACTGCAATATCCAACCAGAAAAATTAATGTAATTATAGATCTAGCACGAACCAGATAAGTAACAAGCAGGTAACGAAAGTGTGACTAATTTAAGGCCCATACACTACGGGTCAAATCAAACCAATAACGGCCGGGTAGAGACTTGGACCAAACCGGAAAGTCAAGATTTTCACAAGCTGTGACTAAACCAGCTACACACTGCCTGAATGATGGAAATTAAGCTAGAACTGCAGCTCCACGGTATGGCTGCAGTCATAACACACACGTTAGAAGCGAAAACACACCTAAATATCCCGTGTAGACGTTTGGTTGACTGTGCAGAAGGGAACACACGCAGCTGTCAACACGGCCAGACAACACAACACCTACGTGTTGGCGACAGTACCTGTAGCGTGACGTCGTCCTGACCTAGCACACTCACCGCCGCCTCGATCGATGGGGCCGATGCTGACTCGTGCACAACAGTGGGGGGACGTCTGGGGTGTGGGGAGACGTCTGGGGTGTGGGGGAGTGTGTGGGGAATGGGGGAGAGGATGGGAGAGACGTCAAGGGAATGGGGGAGAGGATGGGAGAGACGTCTATGATATTGGGGAGAGGATGGGAGAGACGTCTAGGGAATGGGGGAGAGGATGGGAGAGACGTCTATGATATTGGGGAGAGGATGGGAGAGACGTCTATGATATTGGGGAGAGGATGGGAGAGACGTCTAGGGAATGGGGGAGAGGATGGGAGAGACGTCTAGGGAATGGGGGAGAGGATGGGAGAGACGTCAAGGGAATGGGGGAGAGGATGGGAGAGACGTCTATGATATTGGGGAGAGGATGGGAGAGACGTCTATGATATTGGGGAGAGGATGGGAGAGACGTCTAGGGAATGGGGGAGAGGATGGGAGAGACGTCTAGGGAATGGGGGAGAGGATGGGAGAGACGTCTAGGGAATGGGAGAGAGGATTGGGGGAGACGTCTAGGGAATGGGGGAGGATGGGAGAGACGTCTAGGGAATGGGGGAGGATGGGAGAGACGTCTAGGGAATGGGGGAGGATGGGAGAGACGTCTAGGGAATGGGGGAGGATGGGAGAGACGTCTAGGGAATGGGGGAGAGGATGGGAGAGACGTCTAGGGAATGGGGGAGAGGATGGGAGAGACGTCTAGGGAATGGGGGAGAGGATGGGAGAGACGTCTAGGGAATGGGGGAGAGGATGGGAGAGACGTCTAGAGAATGGGGGAGAAGATTGGGGGAGACGTCTAGGGAATGGGGGAGGATGGGAGAGACGTCTAGGGAATGAGGGGAGGATGGGAGAGACGTCTAGGGTATGGGGGAGAGGATGGGAGAGACGTCTAGGGAATGAGGGGAGGATGGGAGAGACGTCTAGGGAATGGGGGAGAGGATGGGAGAGACGTCTAGGGAATGGGGGAGAGGATGGGAGAGACATCTAGGGAATGGGGGAGAGGATGGGAGAGACGTCTAGGGAATGAGGGGAGGATGGGAGAGACGTCTAGGGAATGGGGGAGGATGGGAGAGACGTCTAGGGAATGGGGGAGGATGGGAGAGACTCTAGGGAATGGGGGAGGATGGGAGAGACGTCTAGGGAATGGGGGAGGATGGGAGAGACGTCTAGGGAATGGGGGAGAGGATGGGAGAGACGTCTAGGGAATGGGGGAGAGGATGGGAGAGACGTCTAGGGAATGAGGGGAGAGGATGGGAGAGACGTCTAGGGAATGGGGGAGAGGATGGGAGAAACGTCTAGGGAATGAGGGGAGGATTGGAGAGACGTCTAGGGAATGGGGGAGAGGATGGGAGAGACGTCTAGGGAATGGGGGAGACGTCTAGGGAATGGGGGAGAGAATGGGAGAGACGTCTAGGGAATGGGGGAGACGTCTATGGAATGGTGGAGGTTGGGGAAAAGTGGGGGGAGGGACATCTAGGGTGTGGGGAGGCGTCTGGGGAACGGGGGAGGATGGGAGAGACTCTAGGGAATGGGGGAGGATGGGAGAGACTCTAGGGAATGGGGGAGGATGGGAGAGACGTCTAGGGAATGGGGGAGGATGGGAGAGACGTCTAGGGAATGGGGGAGAGGATGGGAGAGACGTCTAGGGAATGGGGGAGAGGATGGGAGAGACGTCTAGGGAATGAGGGGAGAGGATGGGAGAGACGTCTAGGGAATGAGGGGAGGATTGGAGAGACGTCTAGGGAATGGGGGAGAGGATGGGAGAGACGTCTAGGGAATGGGGGAGGATGGGAGAGACGTCTAGGGAATGGGGGAGACGTCTAGGGAATGGGGGAGAGAATGGGAGAGACGTCTAGGGAATGGGGGAGACGTCTATGGAATGGTGGAGGTTGGGGAAAAGTGGGGGGAGGGACATCTAGGGTGTGGGGAGGCGTCTGGGGAACGGGGGAGGATGGGAGAGACTCTAGGGAATGGGGGAGGATGGGAGAGACTCTAGGGAATGGGGGAGGATGGGAGAGACTCTAGGGAATGGGGGAGGATGGGAGAGACGTCTAGGGAACGGGGGAGAGGATGTGGAAAAGTGGGGGTGATGTCTGGGTGGGGTTTGGAGGAAAGAGTGGGAGAGACGTCTAGGATATGGGACGCCTGGGGTAGGGGCAAAATGGTGGGGGGACGTCTGGGGTTTTGTGGGGAGGATGAGGGTGACTTCTAGAGTATGGTTGAAGCGTGGGGGGGGGGGGTAGGTCTGTGATGTGGGAGAGGAGGAGGAAGACGTAAGAGGAAATGTTAAGGCGAGACATAAAGGGTATTAACGTCATGGGTATTGACGTCAAGGGTATTAACGTCATGGGTATTTGGGTATTAGAGAAAGAATGGAGGAGACTGATAAATTGTGAGGTGAGAGAAAGCACTAGGGAAGGAGGGGAGAGGGCTATTTTGCCAACTGTTACATATCAGGTGCAGTATATCCTATTTGCCGTATTGTTATGCATGGCTTAAGATGGTGTTAACAAGTGTTAGAAGTGGTGTTAGATGTTATGTTTATGTGATGTTGATGTGGTGTTACATGTGGTGTTTTATGTGGTGTTTGATGTGGTGCTAGATGTAGGAGGCTTCAGTTGGTGTTGGTGTGATGATGTGGAGGGCTTAAGCTTCTGTTAGAGGTGTTCCTAAGAGCGGTGTTTATGTGGCTGGATGTGGTGTTCGATGAGGAGTTGATGTAGTATTAGATGCAGTGTTAGAAATGGTGTTAGATGTGGAAGGCTTCAGTTGGTGTTGGTGTGGTGTTGATGTGGTGTTGATGTAGTATTAGATGCAGTGTTAGAAATGGTGTTAGATGTGGAAGGCTTCAGTTGGTGTTGGTGTGTTATTAGTGTGGTGTTGATGTGGTGTAAGTTGTGCACGATTTAAGCTGATGTTACATGTGTAATTGATGGTGGTGGTGGTGGGGATAGGAGAGCGAGTTTTTATCTACTATTTTGGTTTAGCCAAAGTAAAAAAAATTGAAAACAAAAGTAAACAAAATATGTCTCTGTACATTTCATTGTTTTATGACAAATAAATAGCTGTCCTATTCGCCAGATTTGAGAATAAAATTAGCGATGGAATTTGACTTTCACATCTTAAAATAATCAACTTTTAGATGTCCCAAAATATCTTCTAGTGATAACCCTTGCAGTAACTGCATCATGAACACTACATTTCTTTTTCAGAATTACCTAATTACAACGTATTATAGAAATTTTATTTATAAAAATTATTGAAAGCTTAGAATATTACTGGACACAGTTTCATATCAAAACCTAAATCAAATCCACCTTGTGCTTATCCCATACACTTAAACAAGAGTAAACTTCAGTTTTATTTGCCATCCCACCATAAAACAGTCTCTTCTAGAGAGTTAAGCCCCTTTCATCTATCAGTAGGGTCTAGTGTTGGACTAGCAGCCCACGCGATTAGCGCCACCAAATTATCTAGCTCTGCAGAATTGACAAGGGCGTCCTACGCAAACAAGTTTTGGTCTATTCAAGACAGAACTACCTGCCCGATTTAGGTGTGACCTAGTTATGAATTCAGCCAAGCCGGGATTAAGCGACCTGTGACGGGATAGGAATTTAGAGTTGGGTTCGAACAACCCCAGTAATGGAGGTCTGGTACTGTTGAAGGACATGTTATAACATGGGGGGGGGGGGGGGGGAGTATGTAGGTGTTGGTGAGGGTGAAAGTAGATGGTGGTGGAGGTGGAAGTAGTTGGTGGTGGAGGTGGAAGTAGATGTTGGTGGAGGTGGAAGTAGATGTTGGTGGAGGTGGAAGTAGATGTTGGTGGGGGTGGAAGTAGATGTTGGTGGGGGTGGAAGTAGATGTTGGTGGAGGTGGAAGTGGATGGTGGTGGAGGTGGAAGTAGTTGGTGGAGGTGGAAGTAGATGTTGGTGGGGGTGGAAGTAGATGTTGGTGGAGGTGGAAGTAGATGTTGGTGGGGGTGGAAGTAGATGTTGGTGGAGGTGGAGGTAGATGTTGGTGGAGATGGAAGTAGATGTTGGTGGAGGTGGAAGTAGATGTTGGTGGAGGTGGAAGTAGATGTTGGTGGAGGTGGAAGTAGATGTTGGTGGAGGTGGAAGTAGATGTTGGTGGAGGTGGAAGTAGATGTTGGTGGAGGTGGAGGTAGATATTTTTAGTAGATGGCGTTGGTGGAGGTGGAAGTAGGTGTTGGTGGAGGTGGAAGTAGATGTTGGTGGAGGTGGAAGTAGATGTTGGTGGAGGTAGATGTTGGTGGAGGTAGATTTTGGTGGAGGTTGATGTTGGTGGATGTGGAAGTGGATGTCGGTGGAGGTGGAAGTAGATGTTGGTGGAGGTGGAAGTAGATGTCGGTGGAGGTGGAAGTGGATGTTGGTGGAGGTGAAAGTAGATGTTGGTGGAGGTGGAAGTAGATGTCGGTGGAGGTGGAAGTGGATGTTGGTGGAGGTGAAAGTAGATGTTGGTTTATGTAGATATTGGCTGAAATGAATTTAGCGTAAATCGGATGCTGAAAGTGGAGTGGATGTCGATAGCAGCAGAGACGGGTGAGTCACAAACACAAGTGGGTTATGGTGACATTGTTTTCTCGCTGCTATGGTAACAACAGTGTATACATTATACCCTATTATATAGTTATTTAATAACTGTTATTAAAAATACATTCTTAAAGCTATGCATACATTAACACTGCGATACAGAATCACGCTCAATATATCAAAACTCAGCTTTATATTTTAAAAGAAACAACTATTTACACAATAATCTTGACATACAGATTTAGAAAAAATGTAACTTTAACAAACAGGTAGCACCTCAAAAGAAAATGATTTGTCTTACAACGTAATAAAATAAAATTAACAAAGCTAATGACACTGCCTACCCGGCTCCAAGATCTAGAAATAGATTCTAGACTTCTGCGGCAAATTCAACTGATGTAAAAGTATAACTTTTCCAACTAGATAGATTTGATTTTGCTTTACTAATTTTTTTCTAGCATCAACTCTTTAAATACCAGAAATAGAAAGTACTTTTTTTAAATAAAAAAAAATTAAATCTCGAAGACCTATTTGCACTAAAAAAATAATACTAACACACAGATCTAGATATAAATTAACACACTTATGCCGCGAAACAAAATTTGAATATTTTTTTCACGACGAAAAATTTGCGAATCTGATAACTTGAGAGTACTGTCCCTTGTTATGGATGATAACAAGCCTTTGGGTTGAAATGTCTAGAACGGTGCATACATTAAAATACTTGTGTCGCAGACGTGTTGTCGAGAGAAAGGTCAATAGAATGATGCATCTTCCAGTAGACGAGTCCACAGGTGGTGTGACGCGCGTCGGAGCACGGCGGAACCGCGAGTAGCGTCCCCTTCTCCCGTCTGGCTGGCGGACGGCTGGTTGGTCGGCGTTGTGACGGAAATCGAGGGGGAAATACTTGACCGCTGGCCGTCAAGTCTGTCAGGGGACTTAATCTACGAGACGGATAGAAAATTTACCAGGGGACGTAATCTAGAAGAAGTCTAGAAAATTTTTCATCGGCGTTGGCTGGGGTTTATAAAAATAAGGACGAGGGTAGATATGTGGTAAAAAAAACCCAGTAGGCTTATTTTTATACTGTAGTCAATGTATGTTAGTATGTGTGTTTATGAGCGCATGCGTTATAAAAACAAAAAAAAAAATGTGTATTTATGTTTATGTGTAAGTTCGATCTATGCGTCAATGTATGTGTGTAGGAAGTATATTTTTTGTGTACATAATTATTTCCGGATTGTATTTTTGAATATGAGCTAACATATAATGTTGCATATGTTTTCTCCAAATCAACTTTGGTGTGCATTTATTGGCATCAATTTGTTGCATGTACTGTTTGAGTATATGGGTTTGTATGTGTTGACGTGTAAGTGCTATGGAATACACGTCAATGTGTACGTGTGTACGTGTGCATATAGAGAGAATAAGCTCCGGGGAACACTTTAATCTTATAATGTCCCTTTATTGCGTTTTTACCTCCCCTTGGAAAGAAATTCAATTACATTCTCCAAAGATATTACTGTGCTGGGTAGTGGTGCCTGAGTATAGGAATCTGCGTGGTTGTATGTGTGAGTGTATGGGTGTGTGGGTGTGTGTGTAAGTGTATGGGTGTATGTGTGGGTGTATGTGTGTGTGGGTTGTCTGTGTGGGTGTCTGTGTGGGTGTCTGTGTGGGTGTCTGTGTGGGTGTCTGTATGAGTGTATGTGTGAGTATCTGTGTGGGTGTATGTGTGGGTGTCTATATGTGTGGGTGTATGTGTGGGTGTCTGTGAGGGTGTCTGTGTCGATTCTGTGTGGGTGTCTGTGTGTGTGTGTGTCTGTGTGGTTACCGTGTCCACGCGTGTGGATATATATGGCTAGTGTGTCTGTGGCTGTGTCTGTGTGGTTAGACTCATTTCTATAAGGGAGGGGGGTTGTGGACTCTCGATCAACACGTCCAGATGTGGGGGTAGGGGATGCTTGCAGCTATTGAGGCCCGGGGGTAGGGGCGAAGTCTGGATACAATGGTGCTAAATATGGGAGCTGATTCTATACATTGTATGTATAGTGTATAGGGTGATCTTATGCACAGATTACATAACTTCAAGTACTACGTTGTATTAGGCTAATTGTTATATATATATATATATATATATATATATATATATATATATATATATATATATATATATATATATATATATATATATATATATATATATATATATATATATATATATATCTGTGTGTGTATGTATGTGTGTACCCATTTTGTACCCACCTACAAGAAAAATGAACAGAGAATCTATGTAAGACAGACAAGGGTTCCGGTACCATAGATGTCAATGACCTTGAGAAATTGTGTTGAGTCATCAAGTCTTGGGGCCGGGTATCGATCATTGATTAAGGATTCTGGGGAGCGCGGGGCGTCCTTTGGATGTTTAAGGCAAACACCTCCCTCTTCAAACTAATCGGGTCGATTTTTTTTTAAATTAAAAAAGGTGATAGTCCTGGTGATTGTCATTGATGGTGTCACGTGCAGTGTGTCATTATAGGGGGCAGTGTCTGTCGGCTTTTTCTCTTGCGTTCGATAAAATCAGTCAGTGAAAGTAACTCACATTTTTCTTCTATTTCTAGCGCCCGTTTGTATTGTAAAGTTGTAGAGGAAACGATTTTCTAAAATAAATTGAAACTTTTTTCCTTGCAGGTTTTCATGACTGCTTCACCCAGGCTGCAAACCCTGCTAGTTCACACACGCTCTGAACCCTGCTAGTTCACACACGCTCCGAACCCTGCTTGTTCACACACGCTCTGAACCCTGCTAGTTCCCACACGGTCCGAACCCTGCAAGTTCACACACGCTCTGAACCCTGCTAGTTCACACACGCTCTGAACCCTTCTAGCTCACACACGGTCCAAACCCTGCTAGTTCACACACGCTCTGAACCCTGCTAGTTCACACACTCTCTGAACCCTGCTAGTTCACACACGCTCTGAACCCTTCTAGCTCACACACGGTCCAAACCCTGCTAGTTCACACACGCTCCGAACCCTGCTAGTTCACACACGCTCTGAACCCTGCTAGTTCCCACACGCTCTGAACCCTGCTAGTTCACACACTCTCTGAACCCTGCTAGTTCACACACGCTCTGAACCCTGCTAGTTCCCACACGCTCTGAACCCTGCTAGTTCACACACGCTATGAACCCTTCTAGCTCACACACGGTCCAAACCCTGCTAGTTCACACACGCTCCGAACCCTGCTAGTTCTTACACGCCACGAACCCTGCTATTACTTCAGAAACAAACAGCAATGATTTACTACAACCATCTTGCTCAGACAGGACTACTCTCTAAAACTCCCACCAGCCGGCATTATCCGGCCATCTCCGACCGGCTTTGGTAGCGAGAGTGTCGGCTTTGCCGGCAAAAATATAAGCTTCTGGTATTTTGAGTTATGACACTCGCGGATATTTGTTGCTATTTTAGGAAAGTCGAGTTCATTCTTTACTAATATTGTTGCAAAAACCATATATATATATATATATATATATATATATATATATATATATATATATATATATATATATATATATATATATATATATATATATATATATATATATATATATATATATATATATATATATATATATATATATGTATATAGTCACTGACCATTAGCTAACAAATTAGCTCATGAATTACCACATAACCTTCTAGACTTAATGCAGTTGACATAAAACAGTATAAAGAGTTGATGACTTAAGTATAGCAGAGACTCCCTGAGCCAATATGTTAAAACTCGCAAAATATATATAAAAATACCACAACAACTCAACAACACAACAACATGACAACCCAACAATCAAACAAAACAACAAACCAGCAATCTAAAAAACCTAACAACACAAGAACCCGACAATCCAGCAACTTTAATTAATAACCCAACAAAACAACAACCCAACAACCCAGCAACCCAACAACCCAGCAACTCAACAACCCAACAAAACAACAACCCAACAACCAACAACCCAGCAACTCAACAACCCAGCAACTCAACAACCCAACAAAACAACAACCCAACAACCAACAACCCAACAACTAACAACCTAACAACCCTGAGCATTAACTAGAGCCCACCAACATATGACGTAGAACACGAGAATGTGAAATGAAAAACGTTTAAGGTAGCCATCAACATATTGATAAAAAAAAAACCTTTTTTTATAATGCATGCACTTGATGTGTCTGGATGGCTAGCAAATTATTAGCCAACGGCTCGATGGAGTTTATTCCCGACCTAATTACTTTTTTTTGTTTTAGATCAGCGACAAAATTGTCATTAAAAAAAAAGAAATGAGAAGGGCATTGACCGATTTGGGAAACGTTGACTGGTTGTTTGATCCGATTGTTGTCGCCATGTTGTGGCAGGAAGTCTGTGGGTATCATACTGTACTAGAGAGTTAGGGGGCTACAGTGCATTGTGTGAGTTTTTGGTGGTACAGTTTGTGCTAGCATATGGTCATAACTTGTGCTAGGTTTTTAAATGGTCATAACTATCTATTTTCACAGTCTGTGGTCAATATGTGAGGTTACTATCTGTGGTCACTATCTGTGGTCACTATCTGTGGTCATTATCTGTGGTTACAATCTGTATCTGTGGTCACTATCTGTGGTCACTATCTGTGGTCACTATCTGTGGTCACTATCTGTGGTCACTATCTGTGGTCACTATCTGTGGTCACTATCTGTGGTCACTATCTGTGGTCAATATCTGTGGTCACTATCTGTGGTCCCTATCTGTGGTCCCTATCTGTGGTCACTATCTGTGGTCACTATCTGTGGTCACTGTGGTCACTATCTGTGGTCACTATCTGTGGTCACTATCTGTGGTCACTATCTGTGGTCACTGTGGTCACTATCTGTGGTCACTATCTGTGGTCACTATCTGTGGTCACTATCTGTGGTCACTATCTGTGGTCCCTATCTGTGGTCACTATCTGTGGTCACTATCTGTGGTCCCTATCTGTGGTCACTATCTGTGGTCCCTATCTGTGGTCACTATCTGTGGTCACTATCTGTGGTCACTATCTGTGGTCACTATCTGTGGTCAATATCTGTGGTCACTATCTGTGGTCAATATCTGTGGTCACTATCTGTGGTCACTGTGGTCACTATCTGTGGTCACTATCTGTGGTCACTATCTGTGGTCACTGTGGTCACTATCTGTGGTCACTATCTGTGGTCAATATCTGTGGTCACTATCTGTGGTCAATATCTGTGGTCACTATCTGTGGTCACTGTGGTCACTATCTGTGGTCACTATCTGTGGTCACTGTGGTCACTATCTGTGGTCAATATATGTGGTCAATATCTGTGGTCAATATCTGTGGTCAATATCTGTGGCCACTGTGGTCACTATCTGTGGTCACTATCTGTGGTCACTATCTGTGGTCACTATCTGTAGTCACTATCTGTGGTCAATATCTGTGGTCACTATCTGTGGTCAATATCTGTGGTCAATATCTGTGGCCACTGTGGTCACTATCTGTGGTCACTATCTGTGGTCACTATCTGTGGTCACTATCTGTAGTCACTATCTGTGGTCAATATCTGTGGTCACTATCTGTGGTCAATATCTGTGGTAAATATCTGTGGTCACTGTGGTCACTATCTGTGGTCACTATCTGTAGTCACTATCTGTGGTCAATATCTGTGGTCACTATCTGTGGTCACTGTGGTCACTATCTGTGGTCACTATCTGTGGTCACTATATGTGGTCACTATCTGTAGTCACTATCTGTGGTCAATATCTGTGGTCACTATCTGTGGCCACTGTGGTCACTATCTGTGGTCACTATCTGTGGTCACTATCTGTGGTCACTATCTGTGGTCACTATCTGTGGCCACTGTGGTCACTATCTGTGGTCACTATCTGTGGTCACTATCTGTGGTCACTATCTGTAGTCACTATCTGTGGTCACTATCTGTGGTCACTATCTGTGGTCATTATGGTAAATATCTGTGGTCACTATCTGTGGTCACTATCTGTGGTCACTGTCTGTGGTCACTATCTGTGGTCACTAACTGTGGTCCCTATCACAATCGTCTGCCAATGACGCTACCCCCAAAGCTTCTGGTCTGTCTACTGTTATCACGTGAGTGGGCGTTACCCTAGAGACACCCAGGCTTGCATGTGTTACGTTACGACACACAATCATACAATCCATCTTCAACAGTTAGTGAAAGTATTTCTATATAAAAGTCGAACCATTATCACAAAAAGCATCGCGTAATAAATATTTCCGTACACCGGAATAAAGAAAGCACTTTTATTTCGTGGTATGAATTTTTAAGTTTAGTTTGGCATAGTTTGTATAGGATGTTACGAAGAGACACAAATCGATACTGATGAACAGGCTGGTCTTACATTTGGGTTCCACCAACAGATTAGGATATATGTTTACACATTTTATGTGTTGTTAAGTGAAGGAATGTGGGAAAACCATTTACTCGAAACTAGGTGAAGAGGATATATTTCTTTCAGCAAATTTTCAGCTCGTTTCCAGCATATTTCAAGCACACATTCAGCCTATTTCCGACACACTCCAATCCCGCTTCGAGCATATTTTCAGTATATTTTCAGCAAATTTCCAGCAAATTTTTTCCCATTGTATAACAGGAACCATCTCACAACAGGACAGAACATCCGCTAGAGTAAACTCTTCAGCCCAGCCCAGCGATGTACAATGGTACTGCACCATATAGTTGATAGCAGAGACCAGAAGTAGAAAAATAAACTTCCAACTTACTGTTTCATGGCGTCATGTAGTTCATGCAATACCTAAACCTGACCAGCAGTAAAAAAATACCCCCCCCCCCCCACTTACTGTATCATAGCGTTTGGAGCTCATACAAAACCCAAATCTGAACCAGCAGTAAAAAAATACCCCCGCCCCATTCAACTTACTGTTTCATGGCGTCATGTAGTTCATTCAATACCCAAACTTGGGCCAGCAGTAAAAAAATTACCCCCCCCCCCCAACTTACTGTTTCATGGCGTCATGGAGCTGGTCCTGGAGCGTCTGTTGCCTGACCTCCAGCTTGTTCTTCTCCTTGTTGGTCTCCTCTATCAGGCGCCTCGCTTCCTCCAGCTCCGTCTCGTACATCTTCTTGATGGCGCTCGTCTCCTTGCCCCAGTTACTCTAGAGGAAAGAGGGAGAATTAACCAATCAAATGACTTGAAACAAATACAGAAGGAAAATTAACCAATCAAATGACTTGAAACAGACACGTGGGGTAAACTTAGCTTTTGTATATGAGGTTTGAAATTTTAACAATCATGTAGCAATAATTGGAATGCTGGACATTACGTGCATTACAGTTGAGGGGGTGGGGGGGCTCAAGCAATGCACATAGCAAAATTAAAATACCTATACGATCGATATACTCCTCAGGGCGCCTAAGCGCATAGGCACATACTCCCCTAGGGACCAACATCCACACCCATATATATATATATATATATATATATATATATATATATATATATATATATATATATATATATATATATATATATATATATATATATATATATATATATATATATATATATATATATATATACTAAAACAAACCAAACCAATCACACATTGAAGCAGAATACTCATTCAGCTATCTAACTTACGCAAGGCAAAAAAAAAACCAACCACAAAACAAAAAAACAAAACAAAACCCAATTAATTTAAATTTGATTACTGAAATGAAAATTCAAAATAAGTGACACATTACTCTAAGAACTCTCCATACTTTGCAGACTTTTAGATTTTTAAATTCGATCTATTTCAAGTTTTTTTGTGGCTACAATTATGTTGGTGTGAGTACTTTTTATAATTCTTCATCCTCTTGCAGCGTTTGAGCCAGTTATATCCTTATAAGAGAGAAAGATATTTGTATATCTTCAAAATCTAGAAGAGATTTATAAAATATATTTTGTTCTATGCAAACAGGTTCATACAGAGGACAACACGTTAGCAGCATCTTGTTAAACAGGTCTAGACCTAAACATAACATACAGTGTTACAAGTCTGCATCTGCTGTATGCTACAGTCAGAGTTAATAAGAAGAAATAAACCAAATCTCAAGAGACAGCCAGGGGAGATAATTTCTAAGGGAAACAACTCCGAATATCATTCGTAAAGATCGGTCCATTTTGCCAGACATTTTTTTTTCTTTCTTGGTACCAAAGTTAAGTCTGGGTCCAAAGGAGATTAGGTCCCTGGAGTCGTAGAACAGGCTGTTAATTAATTACGTCGGACGCTGCCCACAACTTCTGCTTAATGCTGATCAAATATTTAGTGGAGTTGTCACAGATGTATGGGGCGAGGGGATTGGACGTGTTGGGTGTGGGGACTGGTGGGGTGGGGACTGGTGGGGTGGGGACGTGTTGGGTGTGGGGACTGGTGGGGTGGGGACTGGTGGGGTGGGGACGTGTTGGGTGTGGGGACTGGTGGGGTGGGGACGTGTTGGGGGTGGGGACGTGTTGGGTGTGGGGACTGGTGGGGTGGGGACTGGTGGGGTGGGGACTGGTGGGGTGGTGACTGTAGGTGTTAAGATAGGGTGAGGGGGTTGTTGGGTTAGGGGCAGTTGGTGTTAATATAGGGTGGGGACTGTTGGGGTGGGGACTGTAGGTGTTAAGATAGGGTGAGGGACTTTTGGGTTAGGGACTGTAGGATAGTGGTGTGGGGATTGTTGTGGTAGGGACTGTTGGTGTTAAGATAGGGTGGGGGGGGGTTGTTGGGTTAGGGACTGTAGGTATGATAGGGTGGTATGGGGACTGTTGAGGTAGGGACTGCATGTGTTGAGAATGTTAGAGATGTTTTGAAGATGTTGTAAAATATGTGTAGAAGAAATGTGTTGTTTATACCAGGCTTTCAACAAAACTTGAAATCTTTTTGTGTGCTGTAACTCTTTATAATAGACATGGACCTCTCTTCCAATTACTGTGATCTAACTAATTACTCTACCTAATTAAACTTCATAGTCTTAGTTCTCATAACTACCTTACCCCACTCCCAACATCGCCATATCTAACGGGAATAATGAAGGAATTAGCCACCCACTCTATTGCGGTTAATTACTTTCGCTAAACCTTGCATCAAAAGGTTAAAGGTAGCTGAACTTAAACGTGTTTTTGCAATAAATTAAACAATTATTTTAAAGTGGGTCTTTAAAAATACCATAATTCAAACGAAATTCTCATTAATTGTTAATTAGATTTGTCTCTACGCTGATCCTAGCTATAAAGTGACGTTTGCATGGCTGTCCCCTGGCCATAGAGCTTTAGTAAGGTTACACCAAACGTTTTTATTTTTCAGTGTTTTTTTTTCATTTGTGATTGTGTGTGTGTGTGTGTTTGTGTGTGTGTGTGTATGTGTGTGTGTATGTGTGTGATTTGTGAATAAAATGACAACCTTTTTCCCTTAATTTTTTTACGCGAGATTTTTACATTTCAGGCTGGGTTTTTTTTTGTAATAGAAAATATGGCTATCGAAAGTTGATTGGGGAGTTGTGAAATACACAGCACCCTGCGGGCTCACCCCTGCGGACCCACCCCTACCGACCCACCCTTGCAGACTCAACCCTTTAGACCCACCTCGGCAGCCCCCTCCCCTTACCCCCACCCTCCCCCACCCAGACGAGCCGCAATCAATGATCCCGTCTATCGATTATCGTTGGACACGGAGAACACGGTGACATTTAATCTTTGGAGTACAAGGCTGGGACAGGCACTAGACAACAGACATGCTGTCTTTGTACAGGGGCAGGCACTAGAGACATGCTGTCACCGCCTGCTGTCTTTGTACATAGGCACTAGACAACAGACATGCTGTCTTTGTACAGGGGCAGGCACTAGACAACAGACATGCTGTCTTTGTACAGGGGCAGGCACTAGAGACATGCTGTCATCGCCTGCTGTCTTTGTACAGGGGCAGGCACTAGACAACAGACATGCTGTCTTTGTACAGGGGCAGGCACTAGAGACATGCTGTCATCGCCTGCTGTCTTTGTACATAGGCACTAAACAACAGACATGCTGTCATCGCCTGCTGTCTTTGTACAGGGGCAGGCTCTAGACAACAGACATGCTGTCTTTGTACAGGGGCAGGCACTAGAGACATGCTGTCATCGCCTGCTGTCTTTGTACATAGGCACTAAACAACAGACATGCTGTCATCGCCTGCTGTCTTTGTACAGGGGCAGGCTCTAGACAACAGACATGCTGTCTTTGTACAGGGGCAGGCACTAGAGACATGCTGTCATCGCCTGCTGTCTTTGTACATAGGCACTAAACAACAGACATGCTGTCATCGCCTGCTGTCTTTGTACAGGGGCAGGCTCTAGACAACAGACATGCTGTCTTTGTACAGGGGCAGGCACTAGAGACATGCTGTCATCGCCTGCTGTCTTTGTACATAGGCACTAAACAACAGACATGCTGTCATCGCCTGCTGTCTTTGTACAGGGGCAGGCTCTAGACAACAGACATGCTGTCTTTGTACAGGGGCAGGCACTAGAGACATGCTGTCATCGCCTGCTGTCTTTGTACATAGGCACTAAACAACAGACATGCTGTCATCGCCTGCTGTCTTTGTACAGGGGCAGGCTCTAGACAACAGACATGCTGTCTTTGTACAGGGGCAGGCACTAGAGACATGCTGTCATCGCCTGCTGTCTTTGTACATAGGCACTAAACAACAGACATGCTGTCATCGCCTGCTGTCTTTGTACAGGGGCAGGCTCTAGACAACAGACATGCTGTCTTTGTACAGGGGCAGGCACTAGAGACATGCTGTCGTCGCCTGCTGTCTTTGTACAGGGGCAGGCTCTAGACAACAGACATGCTGTCTTTGTACAGGGGCAGGCACTAGAGACATGCTGTCGTCGCCTGCTGTCTTTGTACTGGGGCAGGCACTAGACAACAGACATGCTGTCATCGCCTGCTGTCTTTGTACAGGGGCAGGCACTAGACAACAGACATGCTGTCATCGTCTGCTGTCTTTGTACAGGGGCAGGCACTAGACAACAGACATGCTGTCATCGCCTGCTGTCTTTGTACTAGGCTGTTTGGACAGCCTGACTGTACCGGCAGTAGGAGGGTCTACAGTCTGGTACAACAGTGTGATAGAGTAGTCTGGTATAACTATATGGTACAGTGGTCTAGCTATATGGTACAGTGGTCTAACTATATGGTACAGTTGTATAGCTATATGGTACAGTGGTCTAGCTATATGGTACAGTGGTCTAACTATATGGTACAGTTGTATAGGTATATGGTACAGTGGTCTAGCTATATGGTACAGTGGTCTAACTATATGGTACAGTTGTATAGCTATATGGTACAGTGGTCTAGCTATATGGTACAGTGGTCTGTACAGTGGTCTAACTATATGGTACAGTGGTCTAACTATATGGTACAGTGGTCTAGCTATATGGTACAGTGGTCTAACTATATGGTACAGTTGTATAGCTATATGGTACAGTGGTCTGTACAGTGGTCTAACTATATGGTACAGTGGTCTAACTATATGGTACAGTTGTATAGCTATATGGTACAGTGGTCTAACTATATGGTACAGTTGTATAGCTATATGGTACAGTGGTCTAACTATATGGTACAGTGGTCTGTACAGTGGTCTTACTATATGGCACAGTGGCCTAACTTTATGGCATAGTGATCTAACTATCTAGTCCAGTTGTCAGGTACAAGAGCCTAGTTACAGAACACGCAATTGCTTTAAATTGTGCTGTCACCCTTTTTCCTTGACCCCGTGCCAGCTTTGATGTGTATCTGTGATGTGTATCTATCTGTGATGAGTATCTGTGATGTCTGTCTGTGATGTGTATCTGTAAAATGTAATGTGTAGTCGAGCCTTATCTTGATCTTATACCCCCCCCCCTCACCCCAACCGCCCCGACTTGACGATTTGATGTGAATCTATTGCAGTGCTAAGTAGCTTCTTATGTTAGGCCAGAGCTACTTCCCTTAATGCCGAAAGCTATTCCTTATTTTTTTACCAGAATATTTCCACCATCGTGCAAGAATTACATCCCGTTAATGCCTAGTATTACTTTACTTTTACAACCAGAGTTCTTTCTCTTTTATATTCCCTTTTTAAATTCAGAGTTACTTCCCATTTATTTCCAGTTACTTCCCTTAAATGGAAGAAAAGAGTTCTTTTCTAATCTATATGAATTGTAACTCAGATCCCAAAACACATCACAATACACATATCATAGTATATGATTTTTGTGTATACAATTCATTTTCTATATATATATATATGTATATTAATATAAAAAATCTAAACTGTTTCAGGACATTACCCCAGTCAATAATCCACCCCGACCACCCCCTACCCCCGCCGAGGACATTTTCTTCAATCTGTGAACTGGAGTAGGACATTACTTCCCTGTCTATACTGTCTATAGACACAATAAACCTAACCGAATTCAAAAATAAAGCCCTAACCATAGTCGACAGGTGTAATAGTGCCACCTCGGGTAAATGTTGTTGGGGGGGGGGGGGGGATACGGAGAGTACTCAATTTAAAGTCATTCGTGTGGTCCATTCGTGTGGTCCAGTCATGTGGTCCAGTCGTGTGGTCCAGTCGTGTGGTCCAGTCACTTGGTCCAGTCATGTTGTAAACAGTATGATAAAACCGTTGACGGACAGTCATGTGAAACCCCTGTTTACAGGTAAACATTTTTCCGCATCACTCAAGGTTCGTGGTTTGTTTAGATTTCAACTCTCTCAGCGCGATAAACATCCAATATTATCTGCTACCTTCTCACCAACATCCAACATTATCTGCCACCTTCTCACCAACATCCAACATTATCTGCCACCCTTCTCACCAACATCCAACATTATCTGCCACCTTCTCACCAACATCCAACATTATCTGCCACCCTTCTCACCAACATCCAACATTATCTGCTACCTTCTCACCAACATCCAACATTATCTGCCACCTTCTCACCAACATCCAACATTATCTGCCACCTTTTCACCAACATCCAACATTAGCTGCTACCTTCTCACCAACATCCAACATTAGCTGCTACCTTCTCACCAACAACCACCATTATCTGCCACCTTCTCACCAACATCCAACATCATCTGTCACCTTCTCACCAACATCCGACATTATCTGCCACCTTCTCACCAACATCCAACATTATCTGCCACCTTCTCACCAACATCCAACATTATCTGTCACCTTCTCACCAACATCCAATATTATCTGCTACCTTCTCACCAACATCCAACATTATCTGCCACCTTCTCACCAACATCCAACATTATCTGCCACCTTTTCACCAACATCCAACATTAGTTGCTACCTTCTCACCAACATCCAACATTAGCTGCTACCTTCTCACCAACATCCAATATTATCTGCTACCTTCTCACCAACATCCAACATTATCTGCCACCTTCTCACCAACATCCAACATTATCTGCCACCTTCTCACCAACATCCAACATTATCTGCTACCTTCTCACCAACATCCAACATTATCTGCCACCTTCTCACCAACATCCAACATTATTTGCTACCTTCTCACCAACATCCAACATTATCTGCCACCTTCTCACCAACATCCAACATTATCTGCTACCTTCTCACCAACATCCAACATTATCTGCTACCTTCTCACCAACATCCAACATTATCTGCCACCTTCTCACCAACATCCAACATTATCTGCTACCTTCTCACCAACATCCAACTTTATCTGCCGCCTTCTCACCAACATCCAACATTATCTGCCACCTTCTCACCAACCAACATCCAACATTATCTGCCACCTCTTCACCAACCAACATCCAACATTATCTGCCACCTTCTCACCAACATAAAACATTATCTGCCACATTCTCACCAACATTATCTGCTACCTTCTCACCAACATCCAACATTATCTGCTACCTTCTAACCAACATCCAACATTATCTGCTACCTTCTCACCAACATCCAACATTATCTGCCACCTCTTCACCAACCAACATCCAACATTATCTGCCACCTTCTCACCAACATAAAACATTATCTGCTACCTTCTCACCAACATCCAACATGATCTGCTACCTTCTCACCAACATCAAACATTATCTGCCACCTTCTCACCAACATCCAACATTATCTGCCACCTTCCCACCAACATCCAACATTATCTGCTACCTTCTCACCAACATCCAACATTATCTGCCACCTTCTCACCAACATCCAACATTATCTGCCACCTTCTCACCAATATCAAACATTATCTGCCACCTTCTCACCAACATCCAACATTATCTGCCACCTTCTCACCAACATCCAACATTATCTGCTACCTTCTCACCAACATCCAACATTATCTGCCACCTTCTCACCAACATCCAACATTATCTGCCACCTTCTCACCAATATCAAACATTATCTGCCACCTTCTCACCAACATCCAACATTATCTGCCACCTTCTCACCAACATCAAACATTATCTGCTACCTTCTCACCAACATCCAACATTATCTGCTACCTTCTCACCAACATCAAACATTATCTGCCACCTTCTCACCAACATCCAACATTATCTGCCACCTTCCCACCAACATCCAACATAATCTGCTACCTTCTCACCAACATCCAACATTATCTGCCACCTTCTCACCAACATCCAACATTATCTGCCACCTTCTCACCAATATCAAACATTATCTGCTACCTTCTCACCAACATCCAACATTATCTGCTACCTTCTCACCAACATCCAACATTATCTGCTACCTTCTCACCAACATCCAACATTATCTGCCACCTTCTCACCAACATCCAACATTATCTGCTACCTTCTCACCAACATCCAACTTTATCTGCCGCCTTCTCACCAACATCCAACATTATCTGCCACCTTCTCACCAACCAACATCCAACATTATCTGCCACCTCTTCACCAACCAACATCCAACATTATCTGCCACCTTCTCACCAACATAAAACATTATCTGCCACATTCTCACCAACATTATCTGCTACCTTCTCACCAACATCCAACATTATCTGCTACCTTCTAACCAACATCCAACATTTTCTGCTACCTTCTCACCAACATCCAACATTATCTGCCACCTCTTCACCAACCAACATCCAACATTATCTGCCACCTTCTCACCAACATAAAACATTATCTGCCACATTCTCACCAACATTATCTGCTACTTTCTCACCAACATCCAACATTATCTGCTACCTTCTCACCAACATCCAACATTATCTGCTACCTTCTCACCAACATTCAACATTATCTGCCACATTCTCACCAACGTTATCTTCTAACTTCTCACCAACATCCAACATTATCTGCTACCTTCTCACCAACATCCAACATTATCTGCCACCTTCTCACCAACATCCAACATTATCTGCTACCTTCTCACCAACATCCAACATTATCTGCTACCTTCTCACCAACATCAAACATTATCTGCCACCTTCTCACCAACATCCAACATTATCTGCCACCTTCCCACCAACATCCAACATTATCTGCTACCTTCTCACCAACATCCAACATTATCTGCCACCTTCTCACCAACATCCAACATTATCTGCCACCTTCTCACCAACATCCAACATTATCTGCCACCTTCTCACCAACATCAAACATTATCTGCTACCTTCTCACCAACATCCAACATTATCTGCTACCTTCTCACCAACATCAAACATTATCTGCCACCTTCTCACCAACATCCAACATTATCTGCCACCTTCCCACCAACATCCAACATAATCTGCTACCTTCTCACCAACATCCAACATTATCTGCCACCTTCTCACCAACATCCAACATTATCTGCCACCTTCTCACCAATATCAAACATTATCTGCTACCTTCTCACCAACATCCAACATTATCTGCTACCTTCTCACCAACATCCAACATTATCTGCTACCTTCTCACCAACATCCAACATTATCTGCCACCTTCTCACCAACATCCAACATTATCTGCTACCTTCTCACCAACATCCAACTTTATCTGCCGCCTTCTCACCAACATCCAACATTATCTGCCACCTTCTCACCAACCAACATCCAACATTATCTGCCACCTCTTCACCAACCAACATCCAACATTATCTGCCACCTTCTCACCAACATAAAACATTATCTGCCACATTCTCACCAACATTATCTGCTACCTTCTCACCAACATCCAACATTATCTGCTACCTTCTAACCAACATCCAACATTTTCTGCTACCTTCTCACCAACATCCAACATTATCTGCCACCTCTTCACCAACCAACATCCAACATTATCTGCCACCTTCTCACCAACATAAAACATTATCTGCCACATTCTCACCAACATTATCTGCTACTTTCTCACCAACATCCAACATTATCTGCTACCTTCTCACCAACATCCAACATTATCTGCTACCTTCTCACCAACATTCAACATTATCTGCCACATTCTCACCAACGTTATCTTCTAACTTCTCACCAACATCCAACATTATCTGCTACCTTCTCACCAACATCCAACATTATCTGCCACCTTCTCACCAACATCCAACATTATCTGCTACCTTCTCACCAACATCCAACATTATCTGCTACCTTCTCACCAACATCAAACATTATCTGCCACCTTCTCACCAACATCCAACATTATCTGCCACCTTCCCACCAACATCCAACATTATCTGCTACCTTCTCACCAACATCCAACATTATCTGCCACCTTCTCACCAACATCCAACATTATCTGCCACCTTCACACCAATATCAAACATTATCTGCCACCTTCTCACCAACATCCAACATTATCTGCCACCTTCTCACCAACATCCAACATTATCTGCTACCTTCTCACCAACATCCAACATTATCTGCTACCTTCTCACCAACATCCAACATTATCTGCTACCTTCTCACCAACATCCAACATTATCTACCACCTTTTCACCAACATCCAACATTATCTGCCCCCTTCTCACAAACATCCAACATTATCTGCTACCTTCTCACCAACATCCAACATTATCTGCCAACTTCTTACCACCAACATCCAACATTATCTGCCACCTTCTCACCAACATCCAACATTATCTGCTACCTTCTCACCAACATCCAACATTATCTGCCACCTTCTCACCAACATCCAACATTATCTGCCACCTTCTCACCAACATCCAACATTATCTGCCACCTTCTCACCAACATCCAACATTATCTGCTACCTTCTCACCAACATCCAACATTATCTGCTACCTTCTCACCAACATCAAACATTATCTGCCACCTTCTCACCAACATCCAACATTATCTGCCACCTTCCCACCAACATCCAACATAATCTGCTACCTTCTCACCAACATCCAACATTATCTGCCACCTTCTCACCAACATCCAACATTATCTGCCACCTTCTCACCAATATCAAACATTATCTGCTACCTTCTCACCAACATCCAACATTATCTGCCACCTTCTCACCAACATCCAACATTATCTGCTACCTTCTCACCAACATCCAACATTATCTGCTACCTTCTCACCAACATCCAACATTATCTGCTACCTTCTCACCAACATCCAACATTATCTACCACCTTTTCACCAACATCCAACATTATCTGCCCCCTTCTCACAAACATCCAACATTATCTGCTACCTTCTCACCAACATCCAACATTATCTGCTACCTTCTCACCAACATCCAACATTATCTACCACCTTTTCACCAACATCCAACATTATCTGCCACCTTCTCACCAATATCAAACATTATCTGCTACCTTCTCACCAACATCCAACATTATCTGCCACCTTCTCACCAACATCCAACATTATCTGCTACCTTCTCACCAACATCCAACATTATCTGCTACCTTCTCACCAACATCCAACATTATCTGCTACCTTCTCACCAACATCCAACATTATCTACCACCTTTTCACCAACATCCAACATTATCTGCCCCCTTCTCACAAACATCCAACATTATCTGCTACCTTCTCACCAACATCCAACATTATCTGCTACCTTCTCACCAACATTCAACATTATCTGCCACATTCTCACCAACATTATCTTCTAACTTCTCACCAACATCCAACATTATCTGCTACCTTCTCACCAACATCCAACATTATCTGCCACCTTCTCACCAACATCCAACATTATCTGCTACCTTCTCACCAACATCCAACATTATCTGCTACCTTCTCACCAACATCAAACATTATCTGCCACCTTCTCACCAACATCCAACATTATCTGCCACCTTCCCACCAACATCCAACATTATCTGCTACCTTCTCACCAACATCCAACATTATCTGCCACCTTCTCACCAACATCCAACATTATCTGCCACCTTCTCACCAATATCAAACATTATCTGCCACCTTCTCACCAACATCCAACATTATCTGCCACCTTCTCACCAACATCCAACATTATCTGCTACCTTCTCACCGACATCCAACATTATCTGCTACCTTCTCACCAACATCCAACATTATCTGCTACCTTCTCACCAACATCCAACATTATCTACCACCTTTTCACCAACATCCAACATTATCTGCCCCCTTCTCACAAACATCCAACATTATCTGCTACCTTCTCACCAACATCCAACATTATCTGCCAACTTCTCACCACCAACATCCAACATTATCTGCCACCTTCTCACCAACATCCAACATTATCTGCTACCTTCTCACCAACATCCAACATTATCTGCCACCTTCTCACCAACATCCAACATTATCTGCCACCTTCTCACCAACATCCAACATTATCTGCCACCTTCTCACCAACATCCAACATTATCTGCTACCTTCTCACCAACATCCAACATTATCTGCTACCTTCTCACCAACATCAAACATTATCTGCCACCTTCTCACCAACATCCAACATTATCTGCCACCTTCCCACCAACATCCAACATAATCTGCTACCTTCTCACCAACATCCAACATTATCTGCCACCTTCTCACCAACATCCAACATTATCTGCCACCTTCTCACCAATATCAAACATTATCTGCTACCTTCTCACCAACATCCAACATTATCTGCTACCTTCTCACCAACATCCAACATTATCTGCTACCTTCTCACCAACATCCAACATTATCTGCCACCTTCTCACCAACATCCAACATTATCTGCTACCTTCTCACCAACATCCAACTTTATCTGCCGCCTTCTCACCAACATCCAACATTATCTGCCACCTTCTCACCAACCAACATCCAACATTATCTGCCACCTCTTCACCAACCAACATCCAACATTATCTGCCACCTTCTCACCAACATAAAACATTATCTGCCACATTCTCACCAACATTATCTGCTACCTTCTCACCAACATCCAACATTATCTGCTACCTTCTAACCAACATCCAACATTTTCTGCTACCTTCTCACCAACATCCAACATTATCTGCCACCTCTTCACCAACCAACATCCAACATTATCTGCCACCTTCTCACCAACATAAAACATTATCTGCCACATTCTCACCAACATTATCTGCTACTTTCTCACCAACATCCAACATTGTCTGCTACCTTCTCACCAACATCCAACATTATCTGCTACCTTCTCACCAACATTCAACATTATCTGCCACATTCTCACCAACGTTATCTTCTAACTTCTCACCAACATCCAACATTATCTGCTACCTTCTCACCAACATCCAACATTATCTGCCACCTTCTCACCAACATCCAACATTATCTGCTACCTTCTCACCAACATCCAACATTATCTGCTACCTTCTCACCAACATCAAACATTATCTGCCACCTTCTCACCAACATCCAACATTATCTGCCACCTTCCCACCAACATCCAACATTATCTGCTACCTTCTCACCAACATCCAACATTATCTGCCACCTTCTCACCAACATCCAACATTATCTGCCACCTTCACACCAATATCAAACATTATCTGCCACCTTCTCACCAACATCCAACATTATCTGCCACCTTCTCACCAACATCCAACATTATCTGCTACCTTCTCACCAACATCCAACATTATCTGCTACCTTCTCACCAACATCCAACATTATCTGCTACCTTCTCACCAACATCCAACATTATCTACCACCTTTTCACCAACATCCAACATTATCTGCCCCCTTCTCACAAACATCCAACATTATCTGCTACCTTCTCACCAACATCCAACATTATCTGCCAACTTCTTACCACCAACATCCAACATTATCTGCCACCTTCTCACCAACATCCAACATTATCTGCTACCTTCTCACCAACATCCAACATTATCTGCCACCTTCTCACCAACATCCAACATTATCTGCCACCTTCTCACCAACATCCAACATTATCTGCCACCTTCTCACCAACATCCAACATTATCTGCTACCTTCTCACCAACATCCAACATTATCTGCTACCTTCTCACCAACATCAAACATTATCTGCCACCTTCTCACCAACATCCAACATTATCTGCCACCTTCCCACCAACATCCAACATAATCTGCTACCTTCTCACCAACATCCAACATTATCTGCCACCTTCTCACCAACATCCAACATTATCTGCCACCTTCTCACCAATATCAAACATTATCTGCTACCTTCTCACCAACATCCAACATTATCTGCCACCTTCTCACCAACATCCAACATTATCTGCTACCTTCTCACCAACATCCAACATTATCTGCTACCTTCTCACCAACATCCAACATTATCTGCTACCTTCTCACCAACATCCAACATTATCTACCACCTTTTCACCAACATCCAACATTATCTGCCCCCTTCTCACAAACATCCAACATTATCTGCTACCTTCTCACCAACATCCAACATTATCTGCTACCTTCTCACCAACATCCAACATTATCTACCACCTTTTCACCAACATCCAACATTATCTGCCACCTTCTCACCAATATCAAACATTATCTGCTACCTTCTCACCAACATCCAACATTATCTGCCACCTTCTCACCAACATCCAACATTATCTGCTACCTTCTCACCAACATCCAACATTATCTGCTACCTTCTCACCAACATCCAACATTATCTGCTACCTTCTCACCAACATCCAACATTATCTACCACCTTTTCACCAACATCCAACATTATCTGCCCCCTTCTCACAAACATCCAACATTATCTGCTACCTTCTCACCAACATCCAACATTATCTGCTACCTTCTCACCAACATTCAACATTATCTGCCACATTCTCACCAACATTATCTTCTAACTTCTCACCAACATCCAACATTATCTGCTACCTTCTCACCAACATCCAACATTATCTGCCACCTTCTCACCAACATCCAACATTATCTGCTACCTTCTCACCAACATCCAACATTATCTGCTACCTTCTCACCAACATCAAACATTATCTGCCACCTTCTCACCAACATCCAACATTATCTGCCACCTTCCCACCAACATCCAACATTATCTGCTACCTTCTCACCAACATCCAACATTATCTGCCACCTTCTCACCAACATCCAACATTATCTGCCACCTTCTCACCAATATCAAACATTATCTGCCACCTTCTCACCAACATCCAACATTATCTGCCACCTTCTCACCAACATCCAACATTATCTGCTACCTTCTCACCGACATCCAACATTATCTGCTACCTTCTCACCAACATCCAACATTATCTGCTACCTTCTCACCAACATCCAACATTATCTACCACCTTTTCACCAACATCCAACATTATCTGCCCCCTTCTCACAAACATCCAACATTATCTGCTACCTTCTCACCAACATCCAACATTATCTGCCAACTTCTCACCACCAACATCCAACATTATCTGCCACCTTCTCACCAACATCCAACATTATCTGCTACCTTCTCACCAACATCCAACATTATCTGCCACCTTCTCACCAACATCCAACATTATCTGCCACCTTCTCACCAACATCCAACATTATCTGCCACCTTCTCACCAACATCCAACATTATCTGCTACCTTCTCACCAACATCCAACATTATCTGCTACCTTCTCACCAACATCAAACATTATCTGCCACCTTCTCACCAACATCCAACATTATCTGCCACCTTCCCACCAACATCCAACATAATCTGCTACCTTCTCACCAACATCCAACATTATCTGCCACCTTCTCACCAACATCCAACATTATCTGCCACCTTCTCACCAATATCAAACATTATCTGCTACCTTCTCACCAACATCCAACATTATCTGCCACCTTCTCACCAACATCCAACATTATCTGCTACCTTCTCACCAACATCCAACATTATCTGCTACCTTCTCACCAACATCCAACATTATCTGCTACCTTCTCACCAACATCCAACATTATCTACCACCTTTTCACCAACATCCAACATTATCTGCCCCCTTCTCACAAACATCCAACATTATCTGCTACCTTCTCACCAACATCCAACATTATCTGCTACCTTCTCACCAACATCCAACATTATCTACCACCTTTTCACCAACATCCAACATTATCTGCCACCTTCTCACCAATATCAAACATTATCTGCTACCTTCTCACCAACATCCAATATTATCTTCCACCTTCTCACCAACATCCAACATTATCTGCTACCTTCTCACCAACATCCAACATTATCTGCTACCTTCTCACCAACATCCAACATTATCTGCTACCTTCTCACCAACATCCAACATTATCTACCACCTTTTCACCAACATCCAACATTATCTGCCCCCTTCTCACAAACATCCAACATTATCTGCTACCTTCTCACCAACATCCAACATTATCTGCCAACTTCTCACCACCAACATCCAACATTATCTGCCACCTTCTCACCAACATCCAACATTATCTGCTACCTTCTCACCAACATCCAACATTATCTGCCACCTTCTCACCAACATCCAACATTTTCTGCCACCTTCTCACCAACATCCAACATTATCTGCCACCTTCTCACCCACATCCAACATTATCTCCTCAGATTACTAACTCTGTTGTCAAAGATGGGCATGGGAAAACAATTCTCCCCTCCCCCTCCCCCCTCCCCTCCCCCTCCCCAAGATCGTATGGAGCACGGCGGACCGAGTCCCCCCCCTCTCCTATGTAACCAAACACCTCGGAATTCTGGAACTGATGGGGACAGGTCAGCCCGACCCCGACGGTCGGGGAAATGGAGTGGCCGTAATAGGTGCGTCACGCTGATAAGGACGGCGGGGCAAATTTAGTGGCGCTGGAAGGTCAAGGTGGGAAGGTCACCGGGATGTCAGGTCAAGGTGAGATTAAAAAGGTCAAGATCGTGAAACGAAGGTCAAGGTTAATGGAATGTGAAGAGCGATCAAGGTCGTGCGATCAAGGTCGTGCGATCAAGGTCGATGTAGTGTGATATAAGGTCAGAGGTGTCTCAGGAAAGGGCATGTGCATTGAGGAAAGGGTCACGGTTGTTCGGTGAAGGTCAAGGCGACTTAGGTAATGAAGTAAAAATATAATTGAAGTAATTACAAAGTTTGTTTAACGATCAGCTTTGACAGAGGCCCAATGGGCCTATTATTCCACACAGTGTTTCTTCCAAATTTTTTTCTCCGGGTGGGGGGGGGGCACTTGAAATTTTCGGGAGGGGCGGACTAAAAGTATATATCTTCTATATAAATTCGGAGCCCCCCCGAAGAGACGCCTGGAAGAAACTCTGATTCCACACCTAAGTGTTTAAGTTTGGGTGGGAGATTATGTCACACTTAAGTATTAAAATAAAACCAGCGTGGTTTAATCACTGGATGAACTCTAAATTAATTAGATCAAGGCCGCCGAATTCCTGCAACCATTTTTATTGCAGACGGCAACATACGATTTTTAGCGTGTTAATGCGGGGTTCTAGACACGACACCTGACACGGTGCTAGACTTCCGGACACGACACCTGACACGGTGCTAGACTTCCGGACACGACACCTGACACGGTGCCAGACTTCCGGACACGACACCTGACACGGTGCTAGACTTCCGGACACGACACCTGACACGGTGCTAGACTTCCGGACACGACACACATTCAACTAATCCCACGACACATCTGACACGCCACTTGACTTCCGGACACGACACACATAAAATGGCGCATGTCTTCCGAACTTCCCCTCACACTTATGAAAAAAAAGAATCGATGTAGTCACCATTTCCGTTTGTGAGAATTTAAATTTGAAATTTGACCAACTTTACTCTCACAGTTTCCGGCGTCAGGGGACTGGGTTTAAATAATTCAACTTTGTACTCTTCTCTTTCTTCTGTCGCAAAAATACCAATTGTCATAACATTTCTGTCGAGTAGATGGGGTGGGGGGGGGGGGGGGGGGGGGGGGCAGGGCTGGCTCTGTCCATGTGGTCCGGGAAATGTAATCAGGTTAATCTGTGGTCAGTTAATCTTTATCACACTCAAGGTGGCTCGTGCAGTGTTTCTTCCAGGCATCTCGCCCCCCCCCCGAAGAAAGTCTACCCCCCCCCCTCGAACGAAATGGAATTTATATAGAAAACATACTTTTACCAGTGTCCGCCCCTCCCCGGAAAATGTCCCCCCCCAGGAGAAAAAAAAGTCTGGAAGAAACACTGGGCTCGTGGTGGATACTTTGAGAACTTTTTTATATTTGCCCATAACCAGACTTGTTCAATATTTTGAGAACCTTTAACGTTGATTACTACTAAACCAGTTCGATACTTTGAGAACTTTTTTATATTTGACCATCACCAGACTAGCTCGATATTTTGAGAACCCTTGACATCGATTACCACTAGACCAGTTCGATACTTTGAGAACCTTTGATATTTGACCATAACCAGACTAGTTCGATATTTTGAGAACCCTTGACATCGATTACCACTAGACTAGTTCGATACTTTGTGGCCCTTTGATATTTGACCATAACCAGACTAGCTCGATATTATGAGAACCCTTGACATCGATTACCACTAGACCAGTTCGATACTTTGAGACCCCCTAAAGTTAAACAAGCCCTAGGCCTTTGGGAACAGAACAGTTTAAAGCTCCAGTAATTCCCCTCCCCCACACACCCCACCCCTCGATGTACTGTCGATATTTGGCAACGATATTGCAGCCTGCCCGTCCCCCAAACCTGGTCCCTGTAAGCTCCCCCAGGCGCGTGTGTCCCCTCCCCGGGCCACGTGCGACCCCTCCCCAGTCTGGAAATATTTCGGTTAATTTTGAGCTGAGAGCGTGGGGGTGGTGGGTGGGGACTGGCTCCCCCTGTAAAACTCTGGCAAGACTTTACAAAGGGAGATTATCAACGTTGGCTAAAAAAGTGAGTTATCGACCATTTTTTTCGTGAGTTATCTACCATTTTGTGGTGAGTTATCTACCATTTTGTGTAGGTAATAATGTACCAGACAAGCAACCGGCGCCTGCTTCGCTGAGAATAAAATGATTGCAGAAATGTGTCCGTATATTCTCCATGGGCCGGCCATAAATGAGATGTGTCAGCCACAGTTTCCACTGATGAGTAATGGCCAACACATCGCCGACACGTTTCTAGCACCAGCTACACATATCATGACTAGTTCTGTCACCAAAGAAACATGACGCGTGTACCAGTGGACGAGCTAGGTACCCAAAAAGAGCTGAGTTGACTCGAGCTAGGTACCAAAAGAGCTGATCACACTCGAGAAAGGTACTAAACAGTGCTGAGTGGACGAACTAGGTACCCATTATTGCTGAATGAACTCGAGTTTAGTACCCAACAGAGCTGATTGGACTAAAGCTAGGTGCCTACCAGTGATGTACTAAAAAATCAACCCGGTCTGAGCTATACAGCAGTGCTGTACTGTACTACTACACCACACACACCAACAAGGTGCACAATAAAACAGCCAAGCTCTGCTGCACCTATTCAAGGGACGGCGTGGTCGGATGGGAGAGCTCATGACTTCTAAAGTCCTGAGTTCGGACCCCGGGCAATTAGGTTCATTAGTTGGGGGACTGCAAACCATCTAGGAAAGAAAATTCCAAAATCAAACAACTGTAGCTCTTGAGCGGACAAATACGAGGGCTGAATACTGAGTCAACATGTTTGGCGCATTACATGCTGATACTCAATACTTTATTGTGTTGGAGGAAATACCCTTCAAAATTATACAATTAATATCGAAGAAGTATAAGACAATGTCTGTTGAGTATTTCTTTTCTATTTTCTATTTGAGCAAGCGCAATCAGATAACGTGGTACCTAAAAACATGGCGATAGAAGAAAATCTCCTCCAAGACCAAATTCAGACTTTTCAAAAGTAGCATCCTACTGTGTGGCAGCGAATGCTGGGAAGCAACAACCGCCATCAACAGATCACTGGACTCTTTCTAACCTAAGTTCTTGGGAGGGATAACAGGCATCCACTGGCTCAACACCATCTCCAATTATAGATTACTAGGAGAAATGCAAATGGAAACAGTTTCCAATATAATCGAATAAAGAAGATGGGACACGTTTTAAGAATGAATGCTGATGGCACCACGGGACTGGCGCTTAAATGGACGCCTTGGGAAAAAAAAAAACAACATGGAAGGCAAAGGGAGACGTGGAGGCGCACAGCAGAAAGGCAACGGACAAAGGCAGGACTATGTTGGGGACTGCCCAAAAATTTGGGACCTCCAAGGATGGGAAGATCTTTCTGTGGCGGTCCCATACGTCTTGGGCACACAAGGGAAAAAGATGATGAGTACCTACAACCTGCACCTTAAGCCACCCACACTCATAGAATTTGGCATTCTGTCTAGCTGCGTGTACACGCCTCAACCCCTCACACATTACAACACACCACTGCTCACTCACACATTACAACACACCACTGCTCACCCACACCCTCCACGCGCACATGCACGCGCGCAACTCACCCTCAGCTGATCCAGCTCGGCGATCAACTTCCGGTTCTGAGCCTCCAGAAAGCGAACCTTCTCGATGTAGTTGGCGAACCTCTCGTTGAGGTGCTGCATGTCTTTCTTCTCCTTCTCGCGCGTGTTCTTCACGGTACTCACCCCCGTGTGGGACACGTTGCCGAACCCCACGGGGAGCATGCCTGAAAAACGGCCATCTGTTGCAGGTTACAGGTCTTGTAGCTGGGTTAGTAGGTGGTTAGGTGGTTAGGTGGGGAGTCTTACGGTAGGGGTGTTAGTGTAGGGGTGTTAGTGTAGGCAGTGGAGTATTACGGTAGGGGTGTTAGTGTTGCAGGTTACAGGTCTTGTTGCTGGGTTAGTAGGTGGTTAGGTGGGGAGTCTTACGGTAGGGGTGTTAGTGTAGGGGTGTTGGTGAAGGGGTGTTAGTGTAGAGGTGTTAGTGTAGGCAGTGGAGTATTACGGTAGGGTTGTTAGTGTAGGCAGTTAGTGGAGTCTTAATGTAGGGTGTTACGTTAGAAATGTTAGAATTATAGGTAGGTTATAGAAGAAGGTTATGATAGGAGTGTTGTAATAGGAATGTTACAGTAGGAATGTTAAAATAGAAATGTTAGCGAGGTTTCTTGCTATAATAATGTTGAAAATTCTACTAAAAAGGGTAGAGCAAAGAATTGTAAACAAGAAGTCTAGTTAGTCTTGAAAAAGTTACATCCTCAAAACTAGAAGTTAGTCATTAGTATTGATGAGTTAGTGTGTTAACAGTTATATCTTTTAAACTGTGTAGTTATTGTTACAAATATTACAGTTTTAATTTGTTAACGTTAGTATTTAACTGTTACAAATGTTTAACACTACACATTCATTAAGTTAGTGGCGTCACAGTTCCGCCACACTTCCTCCAACCACTCACCACAAATCATCCACCATCAATATTATACGTATTCACCACCCACCACCCATTCAACAGCCAACAACCATCCCCCACCATCCACTTTAAACTAAGCAACCCCCATCCACTAAGCATACCCCACACCTCCACTACCTATCCACCCATCCACCTCACCATCACACCTGCCCCACCACATTCCACCCCGCCCCCACCCCTCCCCCACCCCACATTACCTGAGGTGATCTCCACTGTCCACTTGTAACTCCCCCCATGATGACTCCCACCCCTCCCCCACCCCTCCCCCACCCCTCCCCCACCCCTCCCCCACCCCTCCCCCACCCCTCCCCCACCCCTCCCCCACCCCTCTCACACCCCTCACCCCACCCTCCCCCACCCCCAAATTACCTGATGTGATCTCCACTGTCCACTTGTAACTCCCCCCATGATGACTCCCACCCCTCCCCCACCCCTCCCCCACCCCTCTCACACCCCTCCCCCACCCCTCCCCCACCCCAATTACCTGAGGTGATCTCCACCGTCCTCTTGTAGCTCCCCCCATGATGACTCCCACCCCTCCCCCACCCCACCACCCACCCCACCCCACCCCTCCCCCACCCCTCCCCCACCCCAATTACCTGAGGTGATCTCCACCGTCCTCTTGTAGCTCCCCCCATGATGACCCCCACCTCCCACGACACTGGACAGGCTGGTGTGGCCCACATTAGAGGTGCGGGGGTGGATGGACGACTTGTAGTAGAAGTCATCTCCCCCCTCGCTCCCTCCCCCCACACTCGAGGTGGAGCTGGTGGTGATGACGGTACGTTTCTCGAGGGTGGACTGTGACGTCATGGCGCTTGGTCAACTCTACAGAGAAGATAAATGAAAACAGTGTTAAATAAATAAAGGGAAATAACTGGATAAATTGTTGGCATTTTAATTAAGTGAGTTATTTACCTTTGGTTAAACATTTATTCTGAGTCTCCTTCTAAACAACACATATTTTAAAACTATTCACTATACTAATAGTTTAATGTTAGGATTCAATATTAATAATTCTAGCGGAAAGCTAAAGATATTTATGGGTAACTACATCAACGAAAATCCATCCCATCTATCTTGGGTACGAATGGGAAAAAAAGATAACGAATTTACGAGGCAGAATAAGAAATGCCATCTATAATAGGGTGAAAGGGCCTCGTATGCACATTGATGATGATTATGATTCTGATCAATTATATTAATTAGGGGGTATCAAAAGTATTTTGACGTTTAATTAAGTTGCTTCACATTATTTTCGATGTTTTGAAACAGATACTGCAGAGTTCTTATTATGTGAATGATGATACTTTTATCACGTCAGTTGGGAGGATGATGTGTTGGGTATTGATGTGTGGGAGGCTAGTGTGTGAGACGACTACTTTGTGGCACTTGAAATTTTCGGGGGGGTTGGGGTGGGTGGGTGGGAGAGGGTAGGACACTGGTAAAAATATATATTTTCAATATAAATTTTTATTTCGTTGGGGGGGGGGGGCGGGATAAGTTCCCACGCCGAAGAGATGCCTGGAAGAAACTCTGTGTGTGAGGTTGATGTGTAGGAGGTTGTTGTGTGGGAGATTCATGTGTTGGGTGCTGATGTATGAAAAGACTGATGTGTTGGAGATTGACGTGTGGGTGTGTGTGTGAGAAGTCTACTGTTTGGGAGTCTAATGTGTGGGACGACTTATATGTGTGAAGCTGATGTGTGGGAGACTGATGTGTGGGAGACTGATGTGCGGAATGACTTATATTTGATGTGTGGGACGAATTATATGTGTGAAGCTGATGTGTGAGGCAGTCATAAAAAGAGATGGAGACTGTTTAAACACCATGGCGGTAGAGCACACAATTTATCACCATCGCTGGTGCAGGCATTAGAAAATCACCCCCCGCCCATCCCCCCCCCCCCCAACGTATGTCGTCAAAGCCGGACCCCATTGATCATCCGGCAACAAGTCTGTCCATGACCACGATCACGTGACTACGATCACGTGACCGCCGCTCCAAGAATGTCGGCTCGGACTGGTAAAACCCGCCGAGTCACGTGACTCCCGTGTTTGTCCTGTTCTACAGCGTAGACGTCACGCGGGAAAAAAAAAAAACCTGATGTCTATTTGCACGGCGACACTTCACCTTATTGCCGACTGGCTAGATCCACACCTCGATAGTGAGGACTGGGCCGCAGTTAATTACTAGCTAAAGAACTTGGAAGATTTGACCTTATATAGCAATGCGTTACTTTGTTTTTGGGAGTTTCTAATTATAGAACGTCGTGCCAGTGTTAAAATGGTTCAACAATGTGAATGTAGGTAGTGGTTTGGTGGGTTGAGTGGTTTTAGGTTAGGGTTTAATTTAATTAAACGCAGTCTAAACGTAAGCTGGTTTGGGTTAGTGGTGCGCAATATGCGGCTCCTAGTGGTCGGAAAATACGGCTCCAGAACCGTTTACAGCTCTTGGTATGAGAATTGTGGCTCCTTTCATTAGACTACGGCTCAGAGATGATTTTTATAAAAATAATACACGTATAAATGAAGGCTATAAAAGTAACGAACCATACAACAATTTAATTCTATATAGAATATTCTATTTTAGAAGAAATAATTTCATAAATCGGTCATAAATTTCAAACAAAATGCTAACGAGATTTGGGTTTAGATTAGCTTTCATGTTAAATATGGTTTAGCCAGTGGCGTAGCTATGATTTTTGGGCCCCTAGGCAAAAATTGTTAGTGGGCCCCTCAGAGGCGTAGCGACCCTTCCCGGCGACCGGGGACAAACTTTCGATTTGCACCCCCTCCTAAGACTTTCGATTTGCACCCCTCCCCCCTCAAACTTTCGAAAAAGGGCCCCTATTTGCCTTGGACCCCTATGCCTTGCTTACGCTAGCTTTACGGTAGCTACGCCACTGGGTTTAGCTGAAGAACACGAGGCTAGGCTTAGTCACAATGTTGCATCTTTATTAACAGGATCAAATCGGGTTATAGTTTGTGTTTGATACTTAATGTCAACACTGTAAACAAAAAGGTAATCAATGCTTTTGTATAAAATAATAAATCACATGGGTCAATTCATCAGGACACTTGTTTGGAATCTAATTGCATGATAACTTCTCATGTTTTGTATAATCTACTCCCTATATATGTATACATACATACATACATACATATATATATATATATATATATATATATATATATATATATATATATATATATATATATATATATATATATATATACTAGCTGCATCCCGTGCTCCGCCACGGTAAATCTTTTTAAAATGTACCAACTTGGGAACAGAACAAAACTAAACACAACACAAACGAACGCAAAAAAAAAAAAAAAAAAACGAACAAACAAACACAACACTCATAACATAGACACAATTTAAATGCATTCATACAGGCATATTGCTCACAGTCTAGCCCGTAGCGCCAAATCGCGCCCTTTCCGGTGATTTGCACCCCCCTCAAACTTTCGATTTGCACTCCTTCCCCCCCTCCCTAAAACTTTCGATTTCCACCCCCACCCCCCCCTCGCACATTTTTTCCAACCCACTTTGGCGCCCCCTAAGGTCGGCACCCGGGGACATATGCCCTCCCCTCGCTACGCCTCTCCTATAAAACCCCTAACTTGTCCTCAAACCGAAAGATAGAATAATAATTAGTAAACAGTATAAATAATAGGCAGTATTTAAAATATCCGTGTTTCACCTAAATATTTCACTTTATCCATTCACGCATTTTTTCCCCCAGTACTTTAAATTTTAAAAATTTACAATAGAGTTTCATAACTAAAACCATTGCGCACCATCCACCCAATGAAGGTGATGACGCGCCTATAATATTGCGGAATAGTCGATTAAAAATTATAAATAGTAAACAGTAAATTCAGTGAATGAAATAAATAAAAGATTGCCTTTTATCAATCCATGCTAATTATAATTTTCTAACAATCCGCATCCGCACAATTTGCATTCACATTTTGCTAATTATATTATTGCAACACTAATTCCTTCTAGTACGTCCGTACATTTGCATTCACATTTTTTTTTATTAGCGTGAGTTAAATTTATTTTTGAATTACCTCCCTTGTCAAAATTAGAAAAAAGAGTTAAATTAATTTGATTTTTCTAGCCTACTGTTATTACGTTATTGTTTCCACCTTTCTCAGGCATAAAAAAGAAAACAATATTTGACATTGATCCTTTTAATATGTTTTAGCAATGTGCGTGTATTTAATATTCTCTTTACGTTATGCAAAATTGTACAAACAGTGGAAATTATAAATTAGCTCTATGCCGCTATATAAACAAACCCTACTCTAATACTTATAATAAGACACTGCGGTGCACTGAAAAGCACAGCATGGTGCGTAGCTTACTTTTATAGTCCCAAAATCTATAGCGATGACGGACGGAAGGACACGCTCAGCCCGATTATATTATAGATATATATATATATATATATATATATATATATTATAGGGAGTGGATTATTCAAAACATGAAAGGTTTCCTTTTCTAAAGGATTCCTGAAGTTGTTATAGATTAAACTAGAATGTAAACCACAAGTTAAACAGACCAGCCTAGTTGTTTGGTGTGCGCCACTTGTTGTTGCCCACCCCACCCCACCCCACAAGACAATAATCTAAACATTCCTGTCCATCATGCTTTGTCCATGCTTTGATGTCCGCATGTCGACCCCATCGCTTTCAAACAACTGATCTCGTCTTTATTGGGTGAAACACAGGGTGTACGGCAGGTTTTGACGGACTAAAACGTATGGTACGAATGTCGAGACAGGCTGTACTGCAGGTTTTGATGGACTTAAACACGCGGTACGAATGTCGAGACAGGCTGTACGAATGTCGAGTCAGGCTGTACGGCAGGTTTTGACGGACTAAAACACACGGTACGAATGTCGAGACAGGCTGTACGGTAGGCATTGATGTGACTAAAACACGTTACGAATGTCGAGACAAAGAATTGAAAAAGTCATGGATGTGTCTAATTTGGCATTAAACAGTTCATTTTGAGGTTATTTCTTTTAGGAAATATTTTTTTGTTCCGTTTCTAACAAAATATATGGGTAATTTTTGTAATTTTTATTATAAAAATAGTGATAGCCGTGTATAGTGTTATTATTTCCGTGTGAGGTCTGTATGCGTGTTGAATGTAGGTATGATCTGTGTAAATCTCAGCAAGTTTATTTGTGCGTATATTGTGCATGTATGGCTATGTGTACGTGTTCTGTGTGCGTGTGCAGGTGTGTGTGTGTGTGTGGTGTGTGTGTAGTGGGTGTGTGTGTTGACGGAATCAACTATTACTATTAACAAGTCACAGCCACACAACCACACATCCACACAACCACCACAACCACATAGTTTCGAAAACTATAGGCTTTAAGTATGTAATTGGGTTGGTGTGGGGGGGTATAGTGAGGGGGAGAATGGGTAGGGACAGTCGCTATAGTTGCTAAATTATTACCAATTAATTATTAAGATCGGACAGCGTGGTCGAATGGTGGAGCCATTTGGCTGCAAGCCCAAAAGTCTCGAGTTCGGATCTCTATTCGGACTTTTAACTGTAAGACGTCTCTTCGTGATGGGTACCTAACTTACTTTGGGGAAAGTAAAGGCTAGAAACATGAGATCTACTTCAACGGATTGCTATTGAGAAAGTATTTAACATAGAGCAATTGAAACGAATCATGTAATTAATTTAAGCCATCCCAATCAAGTGGTTCCTCTGCCAATATGTCGACTAAGTGTCGGTGGTCGTGCAGTAAGGAGGTGGAATCATCTAGCCAGTAAGTGGTAGTCGAAAAACAAATGTCTGCTAGGAAAAAGGGGCGGATACAAACAGCAATCACCATGGTAACCGATCGCCAACGGTGCAAAAATCAGACATAAAGTACAAATCTATTTTTACTACATGGACCGCATTATACGATCGTTGAGGTTATGCTCTGAATTTATAAAGGGAAGTAATAATCCACGGGAGGTCCACAGAAGGGGTAGTAACCGGACCATTTTTCTAATTCCACGAGAGAAATTCATTCTAATTTTATTTTAAATTATGCTATATAAAAAAGCTTGGCTTAAATGGGAAAAAAATAAATTTACAAAATGTTTGATAATTTAAAAACAGTTAAAAAATAAATAATAACAAACATTTCAAACGTCAAAACTACACCCGCTTTATTTTATTAAATATAACTTCTTTAATGATAAATTGAAATAGCTAACCATTTGGGTTTGCAGATTTTTTCGCTAGGCTCAATTTTGTGTCATGGAAAGTTTTGGAATGATAACCCCCACCCACCACCCACCCCCCCTCACTGACCCACCAACCGCTCCCCTCTTATAAATTTTTCCTTTTATGTAATTCAAATACGTTCAACATATTTGATTTACGATCATCTCTGTACATTACCTACTCAAATTAATTAATAAGTTTGTTTTGAAGTTTAATTATTTTAAAATTTTGATTAAAAAAAAAAAAAAAAAAAAAAAAAAAAAATGAAGACTGCTTGCAGATAATAGGTACAAATGGAAAGTGTGAATGCAAATGACTACCTATTGTACATAATATATCATGTTTTTTGTATACTTCAGACATAACTATGTGTAACCTTCTCCCCTCTTTTAGGAGCCTAGACAAACCTTTGAAGCCAATGTCGTTAATATAAAGTTTACTACAACTCATCACTTTTATTTATCATAGACAAATATTGTCCCCTTTTCAACTTTATTATTCAGAAATAGCAACTACCTATTGTACATAACATATCATGTTTTACTGTTAACTTCATATATAACTTTTTTGTACTTCTCCCCCCCCCCCCCCCTTTAGGAAGCTAGACCAACCTTCGAAGCCAAAGTTTGTTAATATAAAGTTTACCATAACTCAGCACTTTTATTTATTATAGCCAAATATTGGCCCCCAATTATAACTTTAACTTTCAGAAATAGTAAATTGCTTTTGGCCCATGAAATAACCCCCCCCCCTCCATATAAAATACATATTTTATTCTGTAAATAACATGTAAAAAATTTTGAGAATGAAAGTTCAGGAATAGTTTATATTGTAAATCTGCACCAGTCTTCTTATGTCGCATGATGAACGTAGTAAAAATCAGCTACTGCCACCACTCATTGGCTGGGCGCGCTGAAAGTCAAATCTACAACACTGAGACGTAATAAAAAAAAAAAAAAAAAAAAAAAGTTTTGGAATGATAATCAGTTGAGTATTACAGAGACCCTACTCCCACGGTCGATTCTATTTCTGTCCATGGGTGGCTACAATGTGAACTTTTGAGTTCGCAGCTGAGGATGGAGCACAGTAAACTAAGCAGTCGAAAAAAAAAAACGAGTTTGCAAACCTTATTTTAGTCTAGTTTTTATGCCATTTTACTTTCTCCATTTAATTACTAATTTATACAATTGATGTTCATGTCTTTGAAACTGTGTAAAACTACCAAATAAATTATTATTACTATTTTAAATGTTTAAAAAAAAATAAAAAAAAAAAAGAACAACAACTGTGGGAGGAATGCTATAGATATAAATGTTTGAAGTGAAGAATGTTTGATTTGATGTGTCTCATTTTAATCAACATAACTTTTCCGGTTGCTTAAAATTTGTATCATTTTAATTTTCTGTAATCCCAAATTTATTTCAGCTCTACTTAAAAACCCAAACCCCCCTCAGCCCACCACGCCGATGGAATAAAAAAATCCCTTGAATCATCATTTACTTACACATTTGCATTTTCAGGTTTAAAAAAAAAAAATTGTAATTAGACCGTTTTGTATTAGATCTATGTTTAAGTAAACCATCTTAAATGAATGAAAGTAGGTTACAAGTAAGAAAGAAATATTACTATTGTAAATCTGTATCAGTCCTCACAGGCCAATGATGAAAACTGTTATACTAAAACGAACATGCAAGGCAAACAGACGTTGTAAATTACATGTCTGAGGCGGAAAAAAAATAATAAAGAATCCTCCTTAGATCTAAAGACCCCGATACCCCTATGAACCCTAACCTACTCCAATTATCGTATCCCCCCCCCCACCCATCGCTACACCAACTTTGTTTTAGATGATTGATAAAAATATAAAAAAAAAAACTTCGAATTAAAAAAAATAGTATAAAAGAACCCACAATTACAAACCATCCCACAAACAACCGCAGAATAAGCATGTATGAAGTCACCACCCAGATTTCGACACCACGGAAAGAAACTTCCGCCCCTCAAATCTCACAACAACAAAACAATCGTGGAAACATCAACAACAAACAATCGTGGAACATCAACAACAAACAATCGTGGAACATCAACAACAAACAATCGTGGAACATCAACAACAAACAATCGTGGAAACATCAACAACAAACAATCGTGGAAACATCAACAACAAACAATCGTGGAAACATCAACAACAAACAATCGTGGAAACATCAACAACAAAAAATCGTGGAAACATCAACACAAACAATCGTGGAAACATCAATAACAAACAATCGTGGAAACATCAACAACAAACAATCGTGGAAACATCAACAACAAACAATCGTGGAAACATCAACAACAAACAATCGTGGAAACATCAACAACAAACAATCGTGGAAACATCAACAACAAACAATCGTGGAAACATCAACAACAAACAATCGTGGAAACATCAACAACAAACAATCGTGGAAACATCAACAACAAACAATCGTGGAAACATCAACAACAAAACATCGTGGAAACATCAACAACAAACAATCGTGGAAACATCAACAACAACAATCGTGGAAACATCAACAACAAACAATCGTGGAAACATCAACAACAAAACAATCGTGGAAACATCAACAACAAACAATCGTGGAAACATCAACAACCAAAAGGAAGAAAGAGGGACAGCCCAAAACCGGAGTAAACAACAACAGCAGCTAAAGTTAAGGAAGGTGACGAGAGCCACCACCCCGTCCAAAACATCGACTGAAGACCGAATCAACCAGTGCCGAACGATTCGTATGTGCCCGCCTCTCACTATTCGACAGAGACAGAATTTTTTTTCATAAACATTATTGAAAGGTTGAAGGGGATGGAAATCAAAAGTTTGTGGGGGGGGGGGGGGGGGGGGGGGGTGCAAATCGAAAATTGGGGGGGGGGGTGCAAATCGAAAGTTTGAGGGGGGGGGGGTGCAAGTCGAAAGTTTTGTCCCCGGGTGACGGGAAGGGTCGCTACGCCTCTGGAAGGAGTTTGTCGATTTAAAAATAGGTGGTGCCCGCCACCCTACAGATATTTTAGAATGTGCTCTAGAGTAAAAAAAGGTTGGGAACCCCTGCCCTAAACTGTCGCATATGCAAACTTACAATAGATGAAAACATGCTCAATATTTTGCAACAAAACATCCAAGGGCAGTAAAGTTACCAGTGTTCATGTTGTGAGGCTTTAGGCTGTTTTTACCACAAAGAAACAGCTAAAAGGCGCACCTTAAAAGGCTGGCACCCATTCAACGATCCAGCACACAACGAAGTTTGTTGTAGACAAGACTCAAACAACGAAGTAACATATGTCTACGAGACGAACAGGACTAGTTCAAACAACAATGAAATATAACTGCAATGCTTCACCCTACTAACACCACAAGAGCTGAAATAATTGTAAACTTTTTGTATTAAATCCAACTTTTTTTCTGGTAAAAAGAACAATTTAGAAAAAAAAAAAAAAACATAAAAAAAAAAACATGGGCTGATTTCACGACACACTAGTAAGCTCAGAGCTTAGCAAACGTGAACTTGTACCTAAATCACACGTGTGCAGTGTGTGCTGGGCTCGTATGTTAAACCGGAAATGATGAGTTTCCCCTGGTCACGTGATTCAAAGTACGGGGACACGAGTCAAATAGTCGGGTAAAGTTGGTCAGACACAGCCGCAGTCAGAAAGAACACCGACAACAACAACAGCAGTCACACATAACAACAACATCAACAACAGTAAAACACAACAACAACAGCAGCAGACAGGAAGAACACCAACAACAACAGCAGTCAGAAAGAACACGACAACAACAGCAGCAGTCACACATAACAACAACATCAACAACAGTAAAACACAACAACAACAGCAGCAGACAGGAAAGACACCACCAACAACAGCAGTCAGAAAGAACACCGACAACAACAACAGCTGTTAAACACACATAACAACAACAACATCAGCAACAGTAAAACAGAACAACAACAGCAGCAGTCAGGAAGAACACCAACAACAACAGCAGTCAGAAAGAACACCGACAACCACAGCAGCAGTCCAGAAAGAACACCGACAACAACAGCAGCAGTCAGGAAGACACCGACAACAACAACAGCAGTTAAACACACATAAAACAACATCAACAACAGTAAAACACAACAACAGCAGTCTGAAAGAACACCGACAACAACAGCAGCAGTCTCACATAACAACGATATCAACAACAGTCAAAAATAACAAAAACAACCACAACAGCAACAACAGCAACAGCAGTCAAACACAACCCGACATCATAAATTACATACACGGTTGGACAAAAATATGTATGCAACATATGGAGAGGGGGATACATATAACCAGTAAAAAAACAGCAGCGAAATGAAAGATCGTACCTTTGGTACACGGAACTAAACCAACACGACATTTTGACGAACTTTACGTCACCGCATGCCGGACATAGCCGGGGTTTATAGCTAGGGATGGGGGTATGGACAGGGTCAGGTACAGTGGACAAAATCCTACACACCCACACCCACATATTATATAATATATATATATATATATATATATATATATATATATATATATATATATATATATATATATATATATATATATATATATATATATATATAATATATATACACACACACATATATATATATATATTATATATATATATATATATATATATATATATATATATATATATATATATATATATATATATATATATATATTTATATGTGGGATGTAGGTGTGTATGAGTAGGCCTGTATCATAAAATTTTGAGATCGTTAAGTGTTCAAAGGGAACACACAGTCATCAATAAATTTAACTAAACGTCTTTTCAGAAGCAGAGTTTCTTCCAGACATCTCTTGGGGGGGGGGGGGGGGCGCTCCACCCTCCCGAAGAAAGTCTACCGCCCTACCGAAAATTTAAAATGCCCCCCCCCCCCCCCCGGAGAAAACAGTCTGGAAGAAACACTGTTCAGAAGTACATGGGGGTTGGGGAAGAAGGGGTCCTTACCCCCCCCCCGCCCCCCAAAGAAAACTGCAATCAGCAGTAAAATCTTCCACTATAGGTGGCTTCATTACTCCCCCCCCCATTGCGCTTCTCTGCTGATCTAAAGAGCCCTCTATAAAATGTTAATGAGATTAGGATTTATTTAGTTAAATTCAAATTAAAAAAAAACTAGCTAATGCGTTAAATAAAAAAGGGATAGTCTATTTAACAAACGCTTAATTTCCAGGTGCCACGTGGTACTTTATTCTAATGGACGCCAATGAGAGCTGGCAGAAGTATTTGCCGCGGGATCACGATGAATATGTCAACATGCCTCGGCCTTAGAACAAACGACTCGAACAAATTTAGCTGTTCAACAAACATACAGGCTAAATATAGACGGGTTATCCAACCATTTACGTGGTTAATTGGGATAAAATTTGCTAGTCACCTGGTTAATTGGCTTAAAGTTAACCAGTCACTTGGTTAGTTTAATTTAGCCAGTCACGAGGTTTATATAATTAAAGTTAGCAGTCACGTGGTTAGTTAAATTTAGCCAGTCGCGTGGTTTATATAATTAAAGTTAGCCAGTCGCCTGATTAACTTGTACAGATCTAGAGCAGCATTAGGCGAAATGGATGAGTCAAGTTTATTACAGAAAACCAAACAATAGTAGAAAAAATAGGTGTAAAATCCGAAACGAATGTTTTTTGTTTCAAACGTCTTAAGCGAAATATGGCATTACATGAACTAAAGCCAAACGGAGAATTTCATGAACTAATGCCACTTAAAAAATTATAATAAGTAATGCCAAATGAAATATGCATCAAACTATTACATAAAGCCAGTGGCGTAGCGAGGTCGGATGTCACCCGGTGCGGCACTTAATGGTGTCACCCCCCAAGAGGCGTAGTGACCCTTTCCGGGGACAAACTTTCAAATTTTCGATTTGCACCCCCCCTCAAACTTTTCGATTTGCACCCCACCTCAAACTTTCGTTTTGCACCCCCCCCCCCCCAAAAAAACTTTTGATTTGCATCC